>NC_056747.1:1184055067-1184300620 GCF_019279795.1 Protopterus annectens | reverse complement strand
TTTTTGGGTGAAAAGGGTTGGGGCCTCCAAAAAGGGGGTTGACCCAAAAGGTTACCTTTGAAAAGCCCCTTTTTTTTTGGGAAAAAAAAAAAAGAAATTGGGGACCCCCCATTCTGGTTTTTTTTGGGCCCGGGAAATTTTTTGTTTTTGGGGGGGCCCCCAAAAATTTGGTTTTAAATTCCCCCCCCTTTTTGGGGGGGGAAAAGTTTTTTGGGGGAGCTTATCCATTTTAGATGATCTCTGAAAATTTGTAAGAGATGAATTTTGGCATGAAGGGGGTGTAGATTCTAACCACCAGACAGAATCTAATGCAACACTCCTGGCATCTCACAAGTGGGACAAATGTGATGGTAGAGGCCCTCAACCCTAACAGACTGAGAATCAACCTTGCTTGAAGAAGGGGATGTTGCACAACATGAGAGGCCATTATTTGTGAGGACAGCACTCTGGCATCCGGAAGGTAAGCACTTTGAAAAAAGAAAAGTAGTGTAAAATATTCCCATAACCACAGAAGTCCTTTTCTTCCATGTTGCAGTATTCCACATATGGGTTTACTCCTCTTGCTTTATGTACTTCCAGTCAGTATGCAAAAGTTTTCAGTCCTCTGATGGTGCATGGGACATCTGACGTGGCTCAAGGAATCTGGGCCATAAAAGTGACGTCTGCGCACACCAGCCCACAGAACTGAAAGCACCAGTCTGAGCCAGTCCTAGAAGGGCAATGTCAGTCCTATGCCACCCAGAAAGGGAAATGCAACCTAAAAGGAAGGGAAAGGGGTGGGAAGAAATACTGCAACATGGAAGAGAAGGACATCTATGGTGATAAGATTTTACACAACTTTTGTATGTCCTTCTATTCCCATGTTGCAGTATTCAACTTACGGGTGACTGCCAAAGCTCACTGAGAATGGGGAGGTGGTCTAAAGGCTGCTTCCAGGAATCCATGAAGGATAGTCCTGGCAAACCCTACCTTAGCTCTAAAAATGTGGTCTAGTTTGTAATGCTTGGTAAAGATGTGTAGTGATAACCAAGTAGCTGCTTCAAGAATGGTAGAGGTATCCAGACCCTTGAAGAAGGCTCCAGGAGAGGCCATAGCCCTGGTGGAGTGTACTTTAACAGTACCTTGCAGAGATTTCTATGGTATTGGTAACAGAAGGTGATGGCCTTGGAAATCCACACAGAGATGGTCTGTTTGGTCACTGCCTTTCCCAGGGCCGTAGGATGAAAGGAGAGGAAGAGTAAGCTTTTCCAAAACATTGTTAAGATCCCATGGTGGGGGAGATGGTTTCCTAGGGGGTCTGAGGTGAAGTACCACTTTGAGGAAAAGCTTAGCTGAAAGTCTGGATGCCAGAGTGAGGCATGCTGAAATTGCAGCCAAGTGAGCCTTAATGGAAGTATAAGCTAAGCCTGTTTGCAGTAGCTCACACAAATAAAACAGGACTAAAGGGGCCTCGCTTGCAAGCGGGTCCAACTTTCTCTTTTTTACAACATATAGAAGACCTTTTCCACTTTGAAAAGGAGGATTGCAGGACACTGAGCAAGTCCTCCCTGTAAAGGTGTGAGGTGTGGTAACTGCCACTGTGGGGGTATTTGGGATCCCTTGTGCTGTGTGACAAGGTCTACTCTGGGGGGTAACTTGTGGTGTCTGCACTTGGACAACTGTAGAAGTAGGGGGAAACCAGTGCCGTCTTGCCCAGTAAGGAGTCACCAATAAGATTTTTAGTCTGTACTGCTGGATTTTCAGCAGGACCTTCTGAATGAGTGAGACGGGGGGATGCATATCGGTATTTCCCCTTCCAGGAGATTGAGACAGCATCTGTTGCCAGTGCCTGCAGGTCTGGTATCCTGGTGCAAAAGCCAGGAAAGTGCCTGTTGATGGAGGAGGCAAACAGGTCTATTTGAGATGCACCCCACCAGTGGAGCAGATCCAGGAAGACATACCTGTGAAGCATCCATTCGTGATTGCTTGTGATTCTTCTGTTCAGATAGTCTGCCTGGGAGTTGAGGAGAAAGAAAATGTAGACCGCCTGCAGGGTCAAGCCCTGTGAGGTGGCTAGTTCCCAAACTAGAAGGGCCAGCCTACAAAGTAAGTATGACTTGGTCCCTCCCTGTTAGTTGAGATACCACAGGACTGTGGTGGTGTCTGTTAAAATCTTCAAAGGACCTTGGTGGACGTAAGGTAGGAAGACCCGAAGAGCCAGAAGAACTGCACTCATCTCTCGAACACTACTGTGTTTTAGTTTGTGAGGCTTTGGCAACAGGCCCTGCACCCTTCGATAGCTCAGAGTTGCTCAACAGCACAAGTCTGAGGCATCTGTGTGCATGACCTGTGTGTGTAGAGTTGGTTGGAGGGGAAGACTTGGATTGTGGGTCACTTCTGCCAGCCACCACTGGATTTCCTTTCTGAGGCATAGGAGAAGGGGAATCCTTAAGTCGAGAGGATGACAGTGTTGGGTCCAGACTGACCGAAGATACCACTGTAACTTTCTCATATACAATCTTGCTAATGGCAACATGGGGATAGTGGCTGCCATGTAGCCCAGGAGTCTGAGGTACTGCCTTGCTGGGAATACTGTGGATAAAAAGACCATAAGCAGATGTTCTGTCAGGGTTTGCAACATTTGGGGGGGGGGGGTAGGCTTTCATAAGGTCTGCGCGAATTCTGCACCCCAGGAAGACAATGTCTTCTGTACGTTTCCGGTGGGATTCTGGGATATTTATCTGGAACCCCAGGGACTTTAAGAGGGACACTAGCAGGTGTATATGTAGCAAGAGGTTCTCCTTGCTGCTTGCCTGGATTAGCAGGTCGTCCAGGTAAGGGAATACTTGGATTCCCTTTGTACTGCAGTAAGCAATTACTGGAACCAAGCAATTGGTGAAAAACCCTGGGAGCAGTGGAAAGACTAAAGGGCAAGGTAGAGAAGTGAAAGTGATAAGTGCCCACCAAAAAAGTACAGTTGTCTATACTTACCATAAATGTAGGTGTTCAAGTGCATTCACTGTTGCAGTCATCACCTGTGGGTTATCCCTGAGGTGGAAGCCCTTGGCTGGCCCAAATACCACAGTCAATCTTTTTCTGCATTTGCTGCTGTCATTTGCAGCCTGACGTCACGTCGTCAGTGCTATAAAGGAGGGCAGCTGATGCCATTACATCAGTTTTTCTTGCCCTAACCTGTCAGAGGCCCAAGTAAATATGGTAAAGTGGTCCTGGTGGCTAAAATCCACCATTAGAAGCTTATGTCTCCCTAAAGAAAATTGATATAACGGGGGAAGGAGAGTGGGAAACCAGGACTGCAACAGTGAATACACTTGAACATCTACATTTATGTAAGTGTATGTTGCGTACACTTACCATAAATGTAGATGTTCGAGTGTATTCACTGGTGCAGTCATCACACTTGGGTTATCCTGCCATGGGTAGCCCTCAGTCGGCCCGAATACCAGAGGCTTAGTATTTCTGCATCAGTTGCCATCACTTCAGGACTGATGGCAGGTCATCAGTGGTATAAAAACAGGCAGCTGACGCCATTACATCAGTTTTTCTTGCCTCAAATGTCCAGAGCCCCCAAACAGGTAGGTAAGTTATGGTGGAAAAACACCACCAGTAAAAAGTAAATACCACCAGCCTTGTAGGGAGTGAGGAAGGGACAGAGAGAAGGGGGCTGGAGGGTGGGAAACCAGGACTGCAACAGTGAATACACTCGAACATCTACATTTACGGTAAGTGTACACAACTGTACTATGTTCTTCGTGTTTCACTGTTGCAGTCATCACATTTGGGTCGATTCCCAAAGCTAAAAAAGTGTGGAGGTAAAGAGCATTAGGGCCCTGTAAAACTGCTTTGGCAAATACAGCTCTGGATTTGGAAAAGATAGGCAGGTGGTAATGCTTGGTGAAGGTATTAACAGAACTCCAAGTTGCAGCTTCCAGAATGTCCCTGGTAGGGACTCCTCTGAGAAAGTCTGTAGAGATTGAAGTTGCCCTAGTGGAATGTATTCTGACCCCCTGAGGGGGTTGTTTACCATGGTGTTTGTAACAGAAATGAATGCAGTGTGCTATCCATTTGGAGATGGTTTGTTTTGATATGGCCTTGCCCTGGTGCAAAGCTGACTCGTAACTGGTCAGACTTCCTAAAGGGCTTAGTCCTATCAATGTAGGATCTGTGCTGTCTGTGCACATCTAGAGTGCAGGAAAACAGTGGGAAAATGGACAGATTTGGTTGAGAGACACACTGGACACCACTTCAGTCATAAAAGTTAGGTCAGTCCAGACGGAGACCCTGTCAACATGAAAAACGATGAAGGGTTCCACAGCCTTAAGTGCTTGTAGCTCAGACACACTTCTAGCTGACGTGATGGCCAGAAACAAGGTTGTTTTCCAAGAGAGGAATTTTATCTCTGCGGATGCTGCAGGCTCAAAGGGTGGGTAGCGTGAGCTTTTCCAAGACAAAGTTAAGGTCTCAAGCAGGAGTAGGGACTCTTCTTGGTGGTCTTAAGTTGTTAGCCCCTCTCAGGAACTGCTTGATGAGATGGTGTGAGAAGAGAGGTGGCTCAGTGGTGCAATGAGCAGAGATGGCAGAGACATGGATCTTAATGGAAGAGAAGGACAGGCCCCTGTGGAGCAAGTCTGCTAGGTAAATCCAGGATGAGACGCAAGGAGGGCTGTGCTGGATCTGGTCCTTTAGTCTGGATCCAGGAACAATACCTTTTCCACTTGTCAGTATAGGATTTTCTAGTACTGGGTTGTCTGGCTTCACGTAGGACATCCAGTACCTGCTTGCTTAGGCTGACCACTGGAGGAGAAGTGAAGGAATAAGCCAGGCTGCAAGGTTCAGGGTCTGCAATTGTGGCTGCAAGAACTGTCCCTCCTGCTAAGTCAAGAGAGTTGGGATCTGGGGGAGGTGCCATGGAGGCAACGGTGACAGACTGTGCCAGTAGTGGGTACCAGTGTTGGCATGGCCAGTCTGGGGCTATCAGGATTGCCCCTGGTCTTTCCTCCCTTGTCTTGAGTAATACTCTTGTAAGAAAAGGTAGAGGCGGAAATGCACAGATTGAGAGGTTTGCCCACTGGAAGGATAGGGCATCCACTTAATGGGCCTTGCTGTGAGGTACCCTGGTGCAGAATTTGCTGAGCTGGTAGTTGTAGGGGGGGGGGGGGGAGGCAAATAGGTCCACCTTCGGGTTACCCCATTTCTGGGTCACACGGCTGAAGGTGTTGTGGTTTAGTTGCCATTCATGTGGGTTTAGGAGATTTCTGCTTAAGTTGTCTGCCAGAGAGTTTAAGTTGCCTGACAGGAATTGAGATTGAAGGTGAATATGCATGGCTGAGGCCGTGTTCCAAAGGATCATGGGTAGCTGGCAGAGTGGGTTCCCCCCTGCTTGCTGATGTACCACGTTCACTGTGGTGTTGTCAGTTTTTACTAGAAGAGGCCCCGGACAGAGTAGGGAACTGAAAGCTGCCAGAGCATGCTTAACAGCTAGCATCTCTTTTTGGTTGATGTGCAGATTAATTTGATTTGGGATCCATTGGCCCTGAATGCACCTGCCGTCCAGATGTGCACCCCAGGCATAGTCTGATGCATCTGTGGTTAGGGTCTGGGTGGCATGGGGTTGTGTAAAGGGAAGCTCCTTGTGGGTGCATGCTGCTGCCCACCATAGGAACTCTTTCCTTAGACAAGGTATCATCATAGCTATGACAGTTTCCAGGTCCTAAGAATGTTGGCAACAAAGACTTTTTAAATACCAATGACGTTTCCTCATATGCAGCCTGGCATATGGAATTAGTAGAATGCAGGAGGCCATGAATCCTACAGCTTGCAGGATTTCCTTGCAGGAGGCCATGAACCCTAAAGCTTGCAGGATTTCCCTTGCGGATAACTGGGTTATGGTGGCCATTTGAGAGAAGTAGCCTGTCAGGCTTGTTTTTCTGGAATAAGTAATGTCATCTGGGATGCTGTATCCAAGCTTGCTACCAGGAATACAATTTTTTGACTGGGGACTAGTTTGGATTTCTTTTCGTTGATAGTGTACTCCAGGGAGGTTAGAAGGTCCTTTACAAATGTCAGGTGCTGCAACAGCTTTTCCTGACTGTCTGCCTGAATCAGGCAATCGTCCAAGTAAAGGTAAATTTTAATATTTCTCTGTCTGCAATAGGCAATGGCTGGAGCCAGACATATTATGAAAACTCTGGAAGCAGTGGATAAACCAAAGAGAAGTGCAGAGAACTGATAAATCATAGATCCTGCCCTGAAACATATATATTTCCTGCAGGAGTCCCTGATTGGGATGTGCAGATAGGCCTCCTAAAGGTCTAGGGTGGCTAACCAGGCATCTTTGGACAGCAAAGGGAGAAGCTGCTGTAGGGTGAGTATTTTGAATTTTGGTACCACCAGGAAGGAGTTTAGAATGGATAGATCTAAGATTGGGCACCAGGTGCCCTCTTTTCTGGGTACCAGGAAAAGTCTGGAATAAAAACCTTAGCCTATCTGTCCTGTAGGAACAGGCTGAATTGCCCTTATGGAGAGCAGGGACTGAACTTGGTTTTGTGCCTCTTCCCACGGGTTTGGAGGAAGGTCTGGGAACCCTTTTAGGGTTGGGCACCATGTGGAAATAAAAACTGTACCCTTGGGATACAATGTTGAGGACCCACCGATCACTGGTGGTAGGGGTCCAGTTTTTAGCATGGGGGACAAGTTTTCCTCCTAGGGGCATGAGCAACTGGGCAGAGGTGAGGGGAGGATTTGAGAAGTCATTGTGAATTCTTTCCATAAGGGGGTGGCTTAGCACTGCCTGTTTTAGAAGTGGAGGTACTCCATTGCTTATCTCTGCATACCCTGAGACTGTTAGTCTGGGGTGGGGGGGGGGTCTGTTTCCCCTAGGTCTAGTTTGAGGTGGCCTTGAGGGAATAGTTTCCAGGTCCAATAAAAAGGACCAATGTTTTGAGGGGCAATGCCTACTGAATCTTGGAGGCTGCACTTGCAAAAAATCTTTGACTGTCTGCATAGACTTCGCTTTTTCTTCCACCTTTTTTAAAACCTCTTCTGCTTTGGTGCCAAACAGATCGTCCTTGTTCAGAGGTGTGTCCAATAATTTTGATTTGACATGGTCTGGCAAGGGCTGCTCCTTAAGCCAGGCATGCCTTCTAAGTACAGAACCTGCGACTGCTGCTCTGCAAGATGGTTCTAGGGCATCAAGCCCACATTGCAGGGTATGCTTGCTGACTTGGCTTGCAGAATGCATAAGCTCCTATAATTCTTTATTTTCTGCACGGTCAGGGAAGGTAGATAATTTTTTCTTAATAAGTTCCATAGTATGTTACTGGTATTTCAGTACGTGGAACTGACAATTTAATGGTCTAATGGCAAAAGTTGCAGAGGTGTATACTTTTATCTCATCTGTCTAAAGCTCGAGAATCCCTGTCCGAAGGGGTGGGATTCTTAGCTGCAGTTGCTTTTATTCCTTTAGATCCTTGGGACATTACCTCTGGGTCAGCAGTAGGATTTTTGAAGAGAGATTTGTGAGAGTCAGGGACTCTGTAGTACCTGTCAGGTTTCCTGGGAGCAGGGCGTAAAGTATCAGGAGTTAGACTGGATTCCATAAAGACAACATCCAGAACAGGAGGGATAGCCAAGGGTCTGTGCTGTGGTAAATCTAAAAACTCCCTGAGTCTCTTTTTGGACTGAGGATAATCCTGGCATTCCTAATGGAAATGCTTCCTCAAAGTATGTATGGTTTCACCAAAGGAAAAATCCTCTGAAGGGGAGGCAGAAGGAATGGATTCCTCTGCATCTGAATCCTCATATGCAGATAAGGGCATGTCTTCATAATCAGAAAACTCAGTCTCGTTGGACTCTTGGTCAGATAAAGCTGCTGGGGACAAGTCTCTCTTTCTTTCAGCAGGGGAAGGCTGGCTTCCCCTAAATCAGCATGATAAGGTCTTCCGCCATTTTAAGCATCTGTGATTGTGGCAAGGAAGCAGGCGCTTGAGTAAGGGTCGTAGGTTTTTTAGGCATAGCTCATACTCTTGGCCTTAGAAACTCTGTAGTTTTAGAAAGAACTTAAGATGCAAAAGAAATTGTCTGTGTCGAATATCGGTAGTGCGAAGAACTTCCTCAGAAGCCGGTGCTTGCACAGCGGCTCAGGGCCCATCCAAGGCAGAGACATCCGCAGGTTCCATAGTCAAAAGAAGAGTCTCGCAGCATGCCAGACTCCGAACGGGTCTCGGTAGCTGCCTGCGAATCCATCAAAGCAGGCATCAGGGGCTGCGAAAATGCCTCACCAAGTACCAGCAAACTGGCAACAAGCTTAACATAAGCGTTGTTGACAGTTTTGGACCTGTGCAGTCTCTCTCTGTCTTTATCCTTACGTTTTTTCGGAAGATCGGTAGTCAGATGGCTTACCGAAGCCATTTCAGAATATGGAGATCGAGAATGTAAGTATTTATCTACAATAAGGGCCCGATAACGAATAGTTCGGGCGTTGAATAAAGCACAAAATCAGCAGTGAGGTAAGTCGTGGTCTGGGCCTAAATAGGTGACACAGTAAGAATGGAAATCTTGGTGTGGTATTTGTTTTCCGCAAACAAGACAATTGTTAAATTTTTCTGACATCGGTTAGAGCAAGAAAAAAGGATCCCCAATGGGGTACTTAGCTTTAGAAGACTTTAACTTCAATTTTGGAAACGAAAATTCAGGTAGCGACTGATCGGCACTCATGCAAACTGCTTCAGGCTACTCAGCAAGAAAGACTGATGTAATGGCGTCGGCTGCCTGTTTTTATACCACTCACAGCAACCGACGGAGAAATACTAAGCCTCTGGTATTTGGGCTGACTAAGGTCTACCTCTGGCAGGATAACCCAAGTGTGATGACTGCAACAGTGAAACACTAAGAACATCTGTACTATGTTCTTTGTGTTTCACTGTTGCAGTCATCACCTACGGGAGGATTCCCAAAGCCAAGGAGAGGGGTGGTAGGACTAGTAAGAGACCTAGGAATGTGTCAGCATACCCTGCAGAACTGCAGAGGCAAACCCTGCCCTAGCCTTAGAAAACAGAGGTAGGTGGTAATGCTTGGTAAACGTTTGGACAAAAGTCCAGGTGGCAGCTTCCAGGATGTCCCTGGTGGGAAAGTACAGTTTTGTACCTACCATAAATGTAGATGTTCGAGTGTATACCCTGCTGCAGTCATCACACTTGGGTTATACTGTCATCAGGCAGTCTCCGCAGTCGGCCTGAATTCCAAAGTCTTGGTCCGGCGTCGGTTGCTGTCGCTTCTTCCCTGACGTCAGTGCGCCAGGGGTATATAAGAGTCATCAGACGCCATTTTCTTCAGTTTTTCTTGCCCCAGATGTCAGGTGCCCCCCCAAAAGATGGTCAGTAGATAGAACCAATAATAAAAGCTTAGCACAAACAAAACATCCCTCCAGCTATAAGCAAATACACCACAAAGGTTGTATCAGATTTTAAGGTATTGAAAGGTTTTAGTTAGGTCAGAGGGGATGGAAGGAGGGTAACCTGGACTGCAGCAGGGTATACACTCGAACATCTACATTTATGGTAGGTACAAATCTGTACTATGTTCATCATGTTACCCTGCTGTAGTCATCACACTTGGGTAGAATCCCAAAGCTAAGGATGGGAGGTGGAGTCAAACAGGGTTAGAGGGGGCTAGAAGGCCCTGCAAAACTGCAGTGGCAAAACCAGCTCTAGTCTTAGAGTAAAGTGGTAAGTGATAGTGTTTGGTGAAGGTGTGTACTGAACTCCAAGTTGCAGCTTCCAGAACATCCTTGGTTGGCACCCCCCTGAGGAAGGCTGTAGATGTAGCTGCTGCCCTGGTGGAGTGGGGCCTTATGCTAGCAGGAACTGGTTTTCCATAATGGGTGTAGCAAAAATGTATGCAATGTCCTATCCATTTGGAAATGGTCTGTTTTGAGATAGCCTTTCCTTGTGATGCTGTAGCATAGGATACAAAAAGTTGGTCATATTTTCTGAAAGCCTTAGTTTTATCCAAGTAGTAACATAGTTGCCTGTGAATGTCCAAGGAATGCAGGAGTCTTTCTCCTTTGTTCTGTGGATTTGGAAAGAAGGTGGGTAAGTGGATGGTTTGATTTAGAGCCACACTGGATACCACCTTTGGCATAAAGGAGGGTTTAGTTCGTAGAGAAACTCTGTCTTGATGAAAAATGAAGAAAGGCTCTACTGCCATTAGTGCCTGTAGCTCTGAGACTCTTCTGGCTTAAGTAATTGCTAGCAGCAGGGCAGTCTTCCATGATGTACACTTTAAGTCAGCTGGGAAAGCTGGCTCAAAAGGTGGCAGCGTAAGTTTTTCCAGAACAAAATTTAGGTCCCAAGTTGGTGTTGGCGCTCCCCTGGGAGGCCTAATGTTTTTTGCCCCTCTGAGATACTGCCTTAGAAAGGGATGTGAAAATAAGGGAGGATCCGTGTTGTAGTGAGCTGAAATAGCTGAGGTGTGGATTTTAATAGATGATAAAGAAAGTCCTTTGTGTAACATCTCAGTTAAATATTGTAAAATCTGAGGTATGTCCGGCTGAAGGGTATATTTTGGCCTTTAGCTTGGTTCCAGGCGCAAAATCATTTCCATTTGTCTGAGTAGGCTTCCCTGGTGCTGGGCCTCCTGGCCTCCAGAATGACATCCATAACAACTTGTGAAAGAGGGGCTGGCTGGTTGCTTAGGTGATTTGCCATGCAGCCAAATTTAAGGGTTTGAGCTGGCTGTGTAGAGTCTGACTGCCTTGCTGTGTGAGCAGATGAGGAATTTGTGGTAAAATCCATGGTGGGCCCTGGGCCATGTTCCTTAGTAGTGGGTACCAGTGCTGGCGTGGCCAGTCCGGGGCAATGAGTATCATTCGAGGTCTCTCCATCATGACTTTCAGTAGCACCTTTGTGAGAAGGGGCAATGGAGGAAAGGCATATACTGTCAGCATTTTCCAACTGAATGAGACTGCGTCCACTTTCCAAGCTTGATGGTGAAATATCCTTGTGCAAAATTTTGATAGCTGATAGTTTTGGGGGTTGGCAAACAGGTCTATGTCTGGGCACCCCCATTTTTGAGTTATCATTGCAAATACTTGTGGATCCAGTTTCCACTCATGGGGATCCATGATGTTTCTGCTTAGGTCGTCTGCCAATGTGTTCTTTTTTACTGGCAGGAATTGAGCTTGTAATTGAACTTGGTAAGCCAGTGCTGTGTTCCACAAGGTCATTGCTTGCCTGCATAGAGGGTAGGAGTGTGTACCTCTCCTTGTTTATGTACCACATTACTGTGGTGTTGTTTGTCCTTATTATAAGCTGTCCTGGATGTAAGAGGCCCTTGAAGGCTGTCAGAGCATTCTGTACAGCTAGCATTTCTTTTTGATTGATGTGCATATTCCTTTGATCTGTAGTCCATATGCCTTGAACGCACCCGTCCTGCCATGTGTGCCCCCCAGGCATAGTCCGATGCATCTGTTGTCATAGTTTGCCTGGCTGGGGGTAAGGTGAAAGGCTGATCCTTGTTGAGGTGACATGCCTGTGACTACCATAGAAACTCCTGTTTAAGGCAGGGAATGAGAGGTATCCTTGTTTCCAAGCTGTGGCTGTGTTGAGTCCATACGCTTTTCAGGTACCATTGTAATTTCCTCATATGCAGTTTTGCAAATGGAATTAGTTGTATGCAAGATGCCATGAAGCCCAAGGCCTGCAGAATTTTTCTTGCAGGGAGTTGGGTCTTTGTTGCCATTATTTTGAAGTATTGAGTTAGTTGTAGTTGTTTGTCTGGCATCAGATAAACCATCTGGGCCCGTTGTATTCAAGCTGGCACCCAGGAATGTCATATTTTGTGAGGGCACTAGTTTTGATTTCTTTTCGTTTACTGTGTACCCTAGGCAACTCAGAAGGTGTTTTACAAAAGTCAGATGTTGTAAGAGAATGTCCTTGCTTTCTGCTTGGATGAGGCAGTCGTCCAGGTATGGGTATATTTGAATTCCTCTTTGTCTGCAGTATGCAATTACTGGTGCCAGGCATTTTGTGAAGACCCTGGGTGCAGTAGATAAGCCAAAGGGCAGTGCAAAGAATTGGTAATGGGTTGAACCTGCAATGAAACGGAGGTATCTTCTGCAATTTTGTCTGATAGGGACATGCAGGTATGCCTCCTTGAGGTCCAACGTTACTAGCCAAGCTTTCTTGCCCAACATGGGAAGAAGCTGCTGTAGTGTTAGCATCTTGAATTTGGGTACTTGCAAGAAGGTGTTTAGAATTGAAAGGTCCAGAATGGGTCTCCAAGCAGTGTCCTTTCTGGGGACTAGAAAGAGCCTTGAGTAAAATCCTTGGCCTTGCTCCTGTGTAGGTACCAGTTGAATGGCTCTCATGTCCATGAGAGCTGTAATTTGCTTTTGTGCCTCTGCGCATTGATTTTGTGGCAAGTCTGTCATTCCTTTTATCCTTGGCAAGGTGTGGAAATGGAATCTGTATCCTTGTGAGATAATGTCTAGGACCCATTTGTCCTTTGTGACGATGCGCCAGTTGTCTATAAAAAAAATGCTAATTTTCCTCCCAAGGGAGTTGCCAAGAGATTTTTGCTTGGCAGTTTGAGGTTTAAGTCATTGTGTTTGTCTTCTAGTAGTTTGGACCTGTCTTCTCCTCCCTTCTGTGTTGCAGTGCCCCATTGGCGAGGTTTGTAAGGGATTTGTGCTTGTCCTTTGCCCCTTGGGCATCTGTATTTACCCCTCTGTGGTCTGCCAGAAGCTGGAACGGACCAATTTTTTGCTGGCCAATTTCTGCTGAAGCGTGGGGGTTGTACCTGTAAGAAATCTTTGACCGTTCTGCATAGATTTTGCCTTATCCTCCATTTTCTTTAAAACCTCTTCTGCTTTAACCCCAAATAAGACATCCTGCTGTAAGGGTGCATCTAGTAACTTTGCTTTAACATGATCAGGCAGAGTTTGTTCCTTTAACCAAGCATGCCTACGTATAACAGACCCAGTAACAGCTGCTCTACAGGAAGCTTCCAAGGAATCAAATCCACATTGTAAAGTATGTTTGCCCACCTGTTCAGCTGCATGCAACAGATCCTGCATTTCCTTGAATTCAGACTGTTGAGGGTGCGTGCTCATCTTTTGTTTTATTTGAGACATTAGGAATTGCTGGTATTTCAGCATGTGAAATTGACAATTTAGTGCTCTCATAGCTAGAGTAGCTGAGGTGTAAACCTTCTTCCCCCACCTATCTAGTGCTCTGGAGTCCCTTTCAGAGGGTACAGGATTTTTAGCCATAGAAGCCTTAGCCCCTTTGCGACCCTGGGAGATTGTCTCTGGGTCAGCAACAGGGCTTTTGTAAAGGAATTTGTGCGATTCAGGCACTCTATAATATCTATCTGGTTTGGCTGGAGCAGGAGGCAGAGAATCTGGATTTAGACTAGATTCTAAGTAAACATCATCCACAATGTCAAACTGGAGACTGATGTGCAGTCTTTTTTGGTTTTAGAGGAGTCTTAATCTTAGCATAAGATTTTATGGTGAGAGCAGTCGGTCTGAAGACACCTTCTGTAACCGAAGGTGTTTCCGCAGCACCGGCTTCTCCTTCTGCAATGTTGTCGGTAGGGCCTAAAGAAAATGGCTGCGTTGACCTAGAACTCTCTGCTTGAGAATCCGAAGCGGTCTGGGGTTCCAATTCTGCGGTCACCAGGGGCTGCGTAGGCGCCTCACTGAAAACTGGAGAACCGGCGACCAGCTCAGCCGAGGCCTCGGAATCTGGCTTGGATCTAGGCTGCCTGTCCTTATCTTTGCATTTTTTATGCACGCCGGTAGTCGGTTGCTCCGACGGCATAGTGTAATTAAATTTCCTACCCAAGTAGTGTCGTGCGAAATCAAAGCGCCGCTTTATAGTTCACTTATTGAACCTAGCACAAAACCGACAACCAGTGACATTGTGGTCTGGGCCTAGGCAAGGTATACAATAAGAATGAAAGTCCTTATGAGGTATTTGCTTCCCACAAGAAATGCAATTGTTAACTTTTTCTGACATCGGACTGAGGCAAGAAAAGGTTCCCCAATGGGGTACTTAGCTTTGAAGACTTCAGACTGAAATTCGATTCGAAAATCTCAGGTGTCGGCCGACCGGCACTTGCGAACTGCTTCTGGCACCACGCGGCAAGAAAGACTGAAGAAAATGGCGTCGGATGCCTCTTATATACCCCTGGCGCACTGACGTCAGGGAAGAAGCGACAGCAACTGACGCCGGACCAACACTTTGGAATTCAGGCCGACTGCGGGACCGCCTGACGACAGGATAACCCAAGTGTGATGACTGCAGCAGGGTAACATGATGAATATCTCCTCTGACGAATGCTGTGGAAGTGGTGGCTGCCCTAGTGAAATGGGTTCAAATAGAATGGGGGGGGGGGGCTCCCACACAATCTGTAGCTGAAATGGATACAGTATGATATCCATTTAGAAATGGACTTCCCCTCTGCCCCTGGGGCAAAGCTGACAAGTAGTTGGTCTGTTTTCCTTTAGTGTTTAGTACGGTCCAGATAGTATCTGAGCTGTTTGTGCACATCTAGTGAGTGCAGAATTCTTTCCCTCTTCTTTTGAGGGTTAGGAAAGAAGGTGGGTAGATGTACGGCCTTGGTTTAGAGTTACATTAGATACCACCTTGAGCATAAAGGTGGGTTTAGTCCTCAGGGAGACCCTGTCTGCATGGAAGATGAAGGGCTCAAGTTGCCATCAGCGCCTAAAGTACTGAAACCCTTCTGGCTGAGGTGATAGCTAGGAGAAAAGCAGTCTTCCAGGAGAGGTATCTTAGTTCTGAAGCAGCAGGTTCGAAGGGAGATAAAGTTAAGTTTTTCCAAAACATAATTCAGGTCCCAGGCTGGAGTGGGAGGCCTTCTCGGAGGTCTGATATTAGAAGCCCTCTGAGGAATTGTTTAATCAAAGGATGGGAGAACAGGGGCTGTTCTGTATCAAAATGAGCTGAAATGGCTGAGGCATGGATTTTAATAGAGGAGAAGGAGAAGCCACTATTAAGTAGCTCCACCAGGTAGTCCAGGATGAGATAAATGGAAGGTTGTGAGATATTACCCCCTTTGGACTGGCTCCAGGAGCAATCTTTTCCATTTTCCTGCATAAGATTTTCTGGTGCTGGGTTTTCTGGACTCTGTGATAATGTCTAGGACCGGTTTGCCTTTGGATTATTAGCCAAACTGATAGTTTGAGAGTCTGCAAGTCTGGATGCAGCATTTCTCCCCCCACCTGAATTAAGAGGTCTGAGATCAGAGGAAGCTGCCTGGGAGGCTGTACGGTCAGGCTGCGCAGCAATCTGGAGCAATGAGGATGACCTTTGGTCTCTCCTCCCTTATTCTGATCAGTACCTTCGGAATAAGAGGCAGAGGAGGGAATGCATACACAAAGAGGGTGTTTCAGGGGAAGGTCAAGGCATCCACTTTCCACGCTAGGTGGTGATGCTCCCTGGTACAGAATTTTTTTCAGCTGATGGTTGAGATGCGAAGCAAACAGATCCAACTCCGGAGTCCCTAACGCCGGAGTGATTTGTAAAAAGATTTTTTCTGTGGAGCTGTCATTCGTAGGGGTCCAGTAAGTTTCTGCTTAAGTGGTCTGCCAGGGTGTTGTTGATCCCTGTTAGGTATTGGGCTATCAGGTGTAGTCCCATGGAAGAGGCTGTCAGCCAGAGTTCATGGCTAGCCTGCACAGAGGGTAAGATTGGGTCTCTCCCTGCTTGTTGATGTACCACATTACTGTGGTGTTGTCTGTTTTAATAAGGGCAACCCCTGGCTTGAGATGGGGTTTGAAGGAGGTCAGAGCCTTTTGTACTGCCATAATTTCCTTCTTGTTGATGTGTAAGGGAAGGTGCTGGCCATCCCAAAGACCTTGGGTGCACCTGCCTTCTAGGTGAGCGCCCCAGGCTATGTCTGAGGCATCGGTGGTAATGGTCTGCCCGGTTGGGTGGTGGGTGAAGGGAAGACCCTTGTTATGGGCACAGGCCCCTGCCCATCAAATTTTATTTCAACTATAGGTCAGTGGGTGTAGTTTATACTGCTCTTGTAAAGACATTTGGTATACTGGGCAAACAAGTGTTCTAAAACACAAATTCTAACCATTCTTTTTAAGAGATATTAGAAATTGTAGTGAAGCAAGTCCTGTGGCGCATTTCCTTGAAAACCATGGGGGTCCTCCTGGTAGCCTAAAATTTTGTGTGTTGGGTAAACTTTTTTCCATAGGAGGGAGTAATTATTCTCAAAAATTATTGGAATTAGAAACAAAAATAATTTTGAAATTTAAGACGCTAAAGCCCTTTGGGCTGAACTTGGAACTGGCTATTTAATTTAATTTAATGTAATATAATATAATTTATATAAGTTAATACAATTAATGAATATATTTGTATAATTTTTAGTAATGTGAATAAATGTGTTTATTTAAAAGAATGTTTAATGAATTGAAGCAAAAAATATATATATATTAAAATGTGTAAGATAAATTAAGAAAATGTTAAAACCTAATATTAAATAGGGAAGAAATGTTTATTGAATAATTGAATGAATTGATTAAATTGTTTGTAAATTGTTTGTGATAATTGGTTTATGAGATGTATATAAAAGTGCTTGAAGCATACATTTATTGTGATTCCTTGAAGGCGAAAGACCGAGGTACCAGATTGAGTTGTTAATAAAAGAAAACTAAGGAATATATTGGTAAAGTGCTTGGACTTGTGTTTTGTTTCGAAAATTCATACTGTGAAGCTGTGGATGTGTTTGGTACTGAAGTGAAGTGTTTAGACTTGGCACTTTATCTTTCTGTTAAGATGTCATAAACAACTATGGCTTCTGGGCATCATGATGTGCCTGGGGCTATGTATTTTGCTGACTTAATGAATGAACGTGAGAAGAAATTTACTCTTGTGGATCCGTGGAATGTTGGAAATAATAGTCAGTCGGATGATCGCTTCCTAAAACTAGAAAGGCTGATGGCTACAGAAATTGCTCTTTTTCTTGATACCTGTCTTCTTGAAAAGTACATAAGTTTAAATTTGACACCAAGGGGGCTTCGAATTAATCGGCTCCCTGCAACTGATTTTGCGGAAGAGGAACAGGACCTCTTCAATGAGTGGAAACAAGCCTCCCTTGAATGTACAAGTAAATGGCTTCACATTTTGGTAAAGCGCAACTGTAGAGCTCATGAAAAACTGAAAACTGAAATACTGCGTTTACAGGATGAGGTGGTGGGAGAATTCTGTTTTAAAATGCAGTTTTCTAAGATAAATGATAAAATTACCAAATTGGAAGCTGATATACAACGGAAGAGAAATAAGTTATTACGGGACATTAGAGACTATGAAACTGGCACCTTATTTTCCTGGCAACGTGAGCCTACACGTAGTAGGTCAAAGGTTAGAAAAGGCGTGCCAAAACGACGGAGCGTGTCCGCGTCTTCAGGGGAGCAAGATGGAATAACTGTTACCAGTAAAAATGTTACTTTTGCGAACTTTGTAGACTTTGTTAGTTCAGAAGGTGAAGGCACGAATGGTGCATCAACCCTTGTAAGGACTGATAATTCATTTCAGAACAAAAATAATCGGGGAAGAAACGGTCGGAAGGGCAGGAATCGTTTCAAGTGAAAATCTCACTGAGTGAATATGATATACGGACATTGTGTATTATTAATTTATCGAATTTGTCTCTTGATAATGAAATGAGAAATGTTTTATCTAAAGGTTGTAAATTTGTACCAACTTTTTTTCCCTCCATTGGAGATGTGTATTTGGAACTTAGAACCTTCATTAGAAAATTATATTTAAAAGTTTTCTTTCAGAACAACAAAACAGCTACTAATGTGAAAAATACGTCTATGAATGTGATTGATTCTGAATGTGATGGAACATTTGAAGAGTGTGAAATGGATGAGTTATTAAATTTGTCCATATACGAGTATGAATTTGATTGTGACTTTCATGAAGCTGATAATGTTGAAACTTATAATGCTAATGAGGGGGCAGTGTATGGTGATTTTTTACATACTGCTTATGGAAAGTTAGAATTACCTCATTTAGCTTCAGATAGTAATTTTACACCCAATATTAAAGTACCTGCAATTACTACTTTTTTTAAAGTGATATTCAAGGAAATTTCCTTGGCTCTGGATGAGTTTAATAAGAGTAGGAAACAGTATAATTTAGATAAGAAGGAATGGATGGCGCTTAAGAACCTGATTAAGCTGAAAAAAAGATTACATCTTTAAATGCGCTGATAAGGGTGGAAACTGGGTGATTCTAGATAAGGTGAAATATTGTAAAATGGTGACGGATTTATTACACAATACCGCTGAATATAAAAGATTAAGAAAAGACCCAATACTAGAATTTAATGATGAATTGTTAGCTTTAATGGAGCGAGGGGGAACATCTAGGTTTCTTCAATAGAAAAGATGTTTTAAAATTGTTTATAAAGAAACCTAGAACACCTATTTTTTATGCTCTACCAAAAGTACATAAATGTTTGGAAAGTCCTCCTGGTAGGCCGATAGCATCAGGTATAGGGTCCTTATTAAGTAATGTTAACATTTTTTTGGATTTCCACCTTAAGAAATATCTGAATAAAATTACAGCGCATATTTCTAATACTCAGGAATTGTTGGATAAAATTTCTAAGGTAAAACGGTGTCAGGACTATTATTGGGTAACTATTGATGTAAAATCACTTTATACTAACATTAGTAGGAGATGGAGAGTGGAAGCAGTGATGGAAATGCTGGGAGATGGGCCAAGGACTACTTATATTGTGAACCTTTTGGAATTTTGTTTAACCCATAATTATTTTTGTTTTAATAATGAATTTTACCTACAGTTGACAGGGACTGCGATGGGGGCTGCTTTTGCACCCTCATATGCTATTATTTATATGGGCTTTTTTGAAAAACAATTTATTTACCCTACTGAATTCTACAGAAAGAATGTTATTGTATATAAACGCTTTATTGATGATCTTTTTATGATTTGTAAGGGTGAAATTGCTGAATTTTTAGATTTTTTTGAGACCCTAAACATGAACAAACATGGATTAACCTTCTCTCATGAATTTAATAGGGAGAAAAGTAATTTTCTGGATGTAACACTATATAACAATTTAGATCAAATTGGTTTTAGACCCTTTAGGAAGGATACTGCAGTAAATATGTTTTTGCATGCTAATAGTATGCACCCAGAACATCTGTTAAATTCTTTACCTTTGGGTGAATTTAAAAGAATATATGATCATACTAGTGATGAGAGGGAGAAAATCGTTGAATTAAATGATGTTGAAACCAGATTAAGTGAGAGGGGGGTATAAAAAAGATTTCTTACTTAGTTATAAAAGGAGACAACTTGGGGAAAGAAAGGAGGGTCCTTGGAAATGTGTTAAACCAAGATATACCATGGAAAAAATGGTGTCTTTAAAATATAATGAGAAAGAAGATGCTGCTGGGGAAAAATTATTTTTTGTTACGAAATTTACCCCATTTTCAGAAAAACTAAGGTGAATGATGATGAGATACTGGTATTTAATTAAGGAGGATGAGAGAATAGGTCATTTATTCCCAGAATATATTACTTTCTCGTATAAAAGGGGAAAGAATATTAAAGAATTGTTAAATTATAATTTTATGAAAGGGAATGAAACTAATAATTTGAATTTGGGTACATACCAATGTGGACACTGTCGTTTGTGTGATAGGGTGATGAATGTAAAGAATATTAATGGTATTTCTATTAATCCCAAATTTTATTTCAACTGTAGGTCAGTGGGTGTAGTTTATGCTTTATGTTGCTCTTGTAAAGACATTTGGTATATTGGGCAAACAAAAAAAATGGTTAGAATTCGTGTTTTAGAACACTTAAGAGATATTAGAAATTGTAGTGAAGTAAGTCCTGTGGCGCAACATTTCCTTGAAAAACATGGGGGTTCTCCTGGTAGCCTAAAATTTTGTGTTGGGTAAACCTTTTTCCATAGGAGGGAGTAATTATTCTCAAAAATTATTGGAATTGGAGACAAAAATGATTTTGAAATTTAAGACGCTAAAGCCCTTTGGGCTGAACTTGGAACTGGCTATTTAATTTAATGTAATATAATAGAATATAATTTATATAAGTTAATAAAATTAATGAATATATTTGTATAATTTGTGTTTATTTAATAGAATGTTTAATGAATTGAAGCAAAATATATATATATATTAAAATGTGTAAGATAAATTAAGAAAATGTTAAAACCTAATATTAAATAGGGAAGAAATGTTTACTGAATAATTGAATGAATTGATTGAATTGTTTGTGATAATTGGTGTATGAGATGTATATAAAAGTACTTGAAGCATAAATTTATTTAGGTTTACATTGGTTTGAAGAAAAATTAGTAGCAAGTAAAAAGTTGACACGCACAGATTTTAGAAACACCCTAACCTTGATGGAAGTAGTATTAAAAAACAATTTTATCTACTTCCAAGGGGAATATTTTAAACAAGAAAAGGGTGTTGCAATGGGGGCACATTGTGCACCAGCTTATGCCAATATTATTATGGCTTTTTGGGAAGAAAAATATCTTTTAAATTCCCCTCTTTTAAATGAATGCACTTTATACACAAGGTTTTTAGATGATTTGTGTTTTTTCTGGAATGGTAGTAAGGAACAGTTTTTTAACCTTTTAACTTATGTAAACAATACATCTACTTTTTGAAATTTACTTGTAGCTTTGATTATCAAGAACTTAGATACCTAGATGTCTGTATAGGCAAACATGAAGGAAATTTTACATCACGTATATTTAGAAAAGAAACCTTCTCTAATTCATATCTGCACTACACCAGTTGCCACCCCCTGCACCAAAAGAAGGGGGTTGTGAAGGGGCAACTTGTGAGATTGAGCAGAATGACTTCTGATAAAGTGTTTTTGGAAGAGACTAACCTTTTAAGGAATTTATTTTCTCAGAGAGGTTATCCTCTAGAATTGTTTAATAAGGTGTCAGAGGAAGTTAACATCAAAAGAGTAGACTCCTTTGCCCCTATTTTGGGCAAGGAAGAAAGGCAGTGCTCTGATCAACAGTTGGTTGATAAGTCCAGAGAAAATAAGACAGGGTTCATCACTACTTTTAGTGAGCAATCAGCATTTGTAAGAAATATTTTTTCTAGGGAATGAAATTGTTTTTCTAATATTTCAGATATTGAATATATTTTTGACAATGAATTAACTTATGTTCACCGTAAAGGTAAAAGTATCAAAAATATTTTGGAAGGTGGCTTGAAAACTCATTTTAACAACACAATTAACAAACCAAAGAAAGGGCTATATAAATGTGGAAAATGCAATTATTGTTCACATTTATTTTGTGGAGACACCCTGTTTTTACAAGCAAGGAATTTAACATTGCATTTAAATACATTTGCTAATTGTGATACAAATGGAATAATTTATATTGCCCTTTACAAAAAATGTCCATCTTTTTATGTAGGAAAGAGTGAAAGAAGGCTTAGGCAAAGAATATACGAACACCTTTATGATGTCAAATTAAAAAGTGACAAAAATGCACTTAGCAAACATGATTTAAAATGCAATACTTCTGGCTATCAATTCTTTATTTTAGAAGTTGTTCCCACTAATCCCAGAGGTGGTATGTGGGAAACATTAATTGAATATAAGGAATTGTATTGGCAGCTTCTTTTGGATGCCAACCATAATTTTGGGCTTAATGATATGGTATCCATAGCCCCAGTCTTAAAACTGAGGGCAGCAAAGCTTTAATTTACTTTCCTTGCTATGTTTTTTAAGATGTTTTACCATTTTCAGCCACAAGATGGTGTAATGTTGTATCTTTAATTTCCATCCCTAAAGAAGAATCAATTAGATTTTAAAGTGTTTTATTAAAATTGTTTTAACATATTTTTAACATTTTTTAACTATTTTAATGATTCAGGGAACTTAATGTAATTAGAAGTGATACATACATATATATATTTTTAAACTTGGGATGAGCATCTTTAAGAAAACTATGGATTTTAAATTAATTATAAGTATATTTGAATTGTGATGCAAAATGATTGGTTAATTTTATTTTAAATGTTCATATAAATACACCTACTTTGTTAATGGTTTAGACTACTGAAGAAGTTGGCTTGCAAAACGTTTTGTGGAATACGTTATTTGGATTGTTTTTTCACTAACAGCCTGCAGTTTGTTTGGTGGTGTTCCTATTGAGGTGTTTGGACCAATAAAGCATCTTTACATTTCGGGACCTGGATTTATTTGTACTTGGCAGAACAGCATTTGTTTTTCATTTACAAGTTAATAAAATTAATGAATATATTTGTATAATTTGTGTTTATTTAATAGAATGTTTAATGAATTGAAGCAAAATATATATATATTAAAATAAGTAAGATAAATTAAGAAAATGTTAAAACCTAATATTAAATAGGGAAGAAATGTTTACTGAATAATTGAATGAATTGATTGAATTGTTTGTGATAATTGGTGTACGAGATGTATATAAAAGTACTTGAAGCATAAATTTATTGTGATCCCTTGAAGGCGAAAGGCTGAGGTACCAGATCGCATTGTTAATAAAAGAAAACTAAGGAATATATTGGTAAAGTGCTTGGACTTGTGTTTTGTTTCGAAAAAACTAGGTCTTTATATATGGGATCAGAGGGAGAGAGGTCTCAAGAGGTTGAGAGTGCTGACACCAAAGGTTCTTTAGGTACCACTGAAGTTTTCTCATGTGAAGCCTGGCCAGAGGAATTAAAAGGATGCAAGATGCCATGTACCCCAAGGCTTGCAGGAACTTCCTCGCAGTGAGGTGGCTTCTGGAAACCAGTTGGGTAAAATAGAGAGGCAGGAATCTCTGCTTCTCTGGGGATAGGAAAGTCATTTGGGATGCTGTGTCCAGCAGTGCTCCCAAGAAAATGATCTTCCTGGAGGGTGTCTGCTTGATTTCTTCTTATTGATGGTGTACCCTAAGGTGGTTTAGGAGGATTTTGACAAAGAGGAGGTCCTTGAGGAACTTTTCTTTGCAATCTGCCTGAATGAGGCAGTCGTCCAGATAAGGGTAAATATGTATATTTCTCGGTCTGCAAAAGGTTATGGCCGGAAGTAAGCATTTGGTGAATACCCTGAGAGCAGAAGATAAGCCAAAGGGTAGCGCAGAGAACTGAAAGTGTGAGCTTGCTCTGAAGCGAAGGAATTTCCTGCAGGATTCCCTTATGGGGATGTGGAGGTAGGCATCTTTTAGATCTAGGGTCACTAACCAGGAATTTTTTTGTCAGCATAGACAGCAGCTGCTGCAAAGTTAGCATTTTGAATTTGGGGACCACCAGGAAGGTGCTCAGAATGGATAGATCCAGGATGGGGCACCAAGTGCCCTCTTTTCTGAAAACAAGGAATAGTCTGGAATAAAAGCCTTTGCCTGTTTGATCTGAAAGGACAGGTTAGACTGCCCCTTCGCATATGAGAGTTTGGACTTGTGTCAATGCTTCTGACTGCTAATTTGCAGGCAAGTCTGGGTATCCTCCTAGAACTGGGAGTTTGTTGACGGAGAATTTCTATCCCTGAAAAATGATCTATAACATCAGAGTGACGCCTACAGGTGCATCTGCAGTTAACTCCTACTGACGCCTCTAAGCATCAAATATTGCTTGTTTATATTTGCATCAGTCATTCCAAAACCATGCTATGTACAAGGTTTTAAAGATTTCATCTTAAAGCTTCCACAACGGCAAACTTAACTGCATTATTATTTGACCTCTGTCTAGTGCAGGTAAATAGATATTAACTGTTTTCAGGACATTAATTTATATAAATATAATTTTCACATTTTTCTAAATATCTCATCAACCAAGTAACAGACAGAACTCCTTATACTCATACGAAAGCTCTCAGCTAGATGAATACAATGCTGCTGACAGTGTGTCTACAACTTTAGTGATTGCCGAGATATTGTAAGTTGTTTACAAAATAATACAAATGTAATGGTTACTGTGTTTACTGTGACTCATAAAATTCGGTTTAAGACCTAGAACCTAAAGAATACCAGTATAAAAAGAATTTGTCCTGAAGACTATGCCATTTACACTTCTTTAATAACCTCTACGATTCCAGAGATATTAACATTTGTTTAAAATGTGAGGACAAAATTTGATTCTGTCAAAAGCTTACGCTCCGCCCATTGGAAGTTGCACTGCAAGAGTAATCCTGGCTTTCCCAGCAGAAATGCTCCCTAAGAGTGTGCAAAGTTTAACCAAAAGAGAAATATTCTGGAGGGGAAGCAGAGGGAATTGAGTTCTCTGCATCAGAGTCATCATTGGTAGATAAGGGCAAATCCTGGTCATCAGAAGAAACAGAAATTTCAGAATCCTGATCAGAAGAATCAGAAGGAAAATCAGTTCTAGGTCTCTTAGAGGGAGAAGGCTGGCTTCCCCTAATTGGAGTACTAAGGTCTTCAGCCATTCTTATTTGTTTTTTAGGCATATGGGCCTGACCATGTGGGTTTGGACATCGGTTTTCCAGGCATGGATGGAGCTTTAGGTCTTGAAGAAGATGGCATCAGTTTGATATGCAAGTCAGTAGGCCTGAATACACCCTCAGAAGCCGGTGCCTGCACAGCGGCTCCAGTCCCATCCAATGTAGAGACATCCACAGGTTCCATAGTCGAAGAAGCATCTCGCGGCATACCAGACTCCGAATGGGTCTCAGTAGAGGCCTGTGAATCTGAAGTAGCGGGTATCAGGGTCTGCGAAAGCACCTCACTGAGTACTGGCGACTAGCTTAACTGAAGCGTCATCGGCAGCTTTGGACCTATGTGGTCGGTCTCTGTCATTATATTTATGTTTTGTCGGAATGTTGGTAGTCGGATGGCTTACCAAAGCCATTTCTGGATAATTAAACACAGTACCAAAATAGTCTGATGTGAAAATGAACCGACGACGAACAGTTCGAGGATTGAATAAGGAACAAAACCGACAGCGAGGGTTGTCGTGGTCTGGGCCTAAGCAAGGACTGCAGTACGAATGAAAATCTTTATGAGGTATTAGCTTTCCACAAGTAATACAATTGTTAACTTTTACTGACATCGGTTTAGAGCAAGAAAAAGGATCCCCAACGGGGTACTTAGCTTTTTTGAAGACTTCGGTTCTGAAACTCGAAAGTGAAAATTTCAGGAGTCTGCCGACTGGCACTTGCGAACTGCTTCTGCTTCGGGCACCGCACGGCAAGAAAGACTGGGGTAATGGCATTAGCTGCATGCTTTATACCCCTGACTACCTGATGTCATGGAAGAAGACAGCGCAACCGATGCAGGACCCAAGACTATGATAATCAGGCCGGCTGAGGGCTACCTACAAGCAGATAACCCAAATGGTATGACTGCAATAGTGAAACACGAATAAAATCTGTGAAGTGCTTGCAACGCTTATAGCACTGCTCTCATCTCTAGAACATTTATGTGCAAGTGGTTCTCGTGATTCTGCCAGATACCTTGGACCGTCATTCCCAGATAATGCCCTGGGAAGCGTCCGTGGTCAAGACGGCGTTTTGTTGAGGGAGAACTAGGGGACGACCTAGATAAAGCTGATCTGTATGTAACCACTATGTTAGATCCTTCTTGCAGGAGTTTGTAATGAGTATTTCATGAGACAAGGGTAGATCCTGCATTGACCACTGGGCAAACAGTAGCCACTGAAGTACTCATGTGTAGATGGGCTAAAGGAACTAAAAGAATGGTGGATGCCATAGTCCCTAGAACTTGAATAACTATCCTGGCCTGTACTTTGTCTTTGTTCAGCAAGAATGTGACTTGGTTGTGCAATGAATCTATCCTTTCCGGAGTCAGTTTTGCTGTCATGGTGGTTGAGTCTATGTCTGAGCCTAAGAACAGAATGCACTGCGATGGAGATAAGGTGGATTTTTTTAGATTTACTGTAATTCCTAATCTGAAGCACAAGGACAGAGTCTCGTCCCTGGCTCGGATTAGTTGGTGCTTGGTGGTAGCAGTGAGGAGCCAGTCGTCTAAGTATGGAAACACCTGGAATCCCTGATATCTCAAGTGAGCCGTGACCACCACCATACAATTGAACACTCTGGGGGCTGTAGTGAGGCCAAAGGGCAGTGTTCAAAATTGAAAATGACTGGCTCCCAGCCGAAAGTGTGGATGTCTTCTGGAGCACCTGTCCATTTTGATATGGTAGCACACGTCCTGAAGATCTATGGAGCACATCCAATTGTCTCTTCCGATAAATGGAAAAACTGACTTTAGAGTGATCATGTGGAACTTTGAGAGCAAGTTCTGGATCCTATTTGCTCTGTGGGAACTTCTTGGATGACTCTTTTTTGAAGCAACGAGATGACCTCTGATGTTGCACGGTCTATTTGATTGGGTGGTACATCTGGTAAAGACCGATTTGTAGGGGGATGGGAAACAAAGGGAATCAAGTAACCTCTGGAAATTATATTTTGTACTCATCGATCTTGGGAAATTTGCAGCCAGGTGCTTGGGTACACGGAGAGACAACCCCCAACTGCCTCCAGAGACAGGCAACCCATCAGGGGAGATGAAAGGGACGGTCAAAGAAAGCATCTCTATCACCCTGGTGTTGTGGACCCCCTCTGCCGCGAGCGAGGCGCCTTCCATTATAACCTCCCCCTCTGCCTCTAGGGGAGGGCTGACCTTGTGCTTGAGGGAAACCTTTTTGGGATTTACGGAACCATATTTTGCCTCCTGTTTGACCCCTGGGATAGGGTCTGGAAGGAAGGGAGAAACGGACTCAGACAGCAGAAAAGGTTTTCCCTTCCTGCTCGCACCTGGTCAAAGTCTCTTATCTGAGGTCCAAAAAGAGTTAAACCATCACAGGGGACGTTGGTAAAGGAATATTTGAAGGATTCCGTAAAATTGCTTAGACGCATCTAGAAATGTCTCCTAAGAGAGATCCCTGCTGCAGCCACCCTGCTCGCTCAGTCAGCTGCATAGGAAATCAGCCTCATGAAGGAGTTAGCAATAGAGGTAAGGGTGGAGAGCTACACAGATACCTAGTCAGCGGATTCCAAAGCTACTGAACTCTGAAGGGTCTTCTCCCATCTCCTTTAAGAGATCCCTTCGAAGCCTCGTAAAATGGGACAGGAAATTCAGCGATCTTAAGGTAAAGGCCGCTGGAAAAAAGGTACGCTTTTTCCATACCTATCCATCATCCTAGATTCTTTATTAGGAGGATGGATATTTGAGGATGTCTTTGATAACTCCTTCGTGGCTGCAGCTACCACCATAGCATCCACAGGTACTCCCTTAGTTAGAAATTATTCGTCTTCTGGAGCAGTGATAAATTTATTTTGCCTCCTCGGGACAGGCTCCACTGTTTCCGGAGATGTTCAAGCCTTCCAAGATATGACCCCCTAACAGCTGGTCATTTCGCGGTAACACCCATAAGGTGGAAGGTCAGGAACCAAAAGCCTCAAGGTACACGGATACATCCTCAGTATGGTGAGAGGTCTTCCAATCACCCCTCTAAGGATTTCAAGGATGTCAGCAAGAGACATCCTCAGAGGGGGATCTTGGGCACCCTTCTGACTCATCCAAATCAGTGTTAGAAGTGACAGACTCTGGTGAGTCAATGTGCTTCCTCTTATAAAGTCTCTTCCGAGGGACCTCTCCAGTGGGGTAATCTGGGGAGGTCTCGGAAGAGGGGACACCTCCAATGGGGACTCCTTTTCTTGGGGCTCTGGTTCCCTACGTTTAAGGGGAGGCGGGTGAGAAGAGGTTGCTGCCAGTTGCTGGAGGGACACTGGGTCCAATGGCAGGGCTTTAACACTAGGCAAAGCTTTCTCTATCTCCTCAAAAGCCTTACCACCCCTATCCGAAGAAAACCTCCGCTCCACGTAAACAGAAGATAGACTCAGAGCAGGAGGTGCAGGCTCCGAAGCGGACATGAGAGCAGAGCTCACACGAGCCGAAGCACCAAGAAGGGAGGGTCAGTTCTGAAGAAAAACCAGGGTGACTATCCCTCTCGGAGTCGACTGGAGAGCGTCGGCTCCCAGACTCCTCGGCTCCAGACTGAGCAGATGAGGTTAGAGTTATTGGTTCCGAGGAAGCAGGAAGAATTCTCGGAACCGAAGGTTCCAGCACTGAAGGACCTGGAACATTAGACTCCGAGAGCGAAGCATTCGCAGGAGGAACAGTAGACTGAAGATGGGACAGCTCCGAAGCCTTTTGGTCCAGAGGAGCTAAACATTTTGCCAGTGCCGGGGTCACAGAGCAGCCTCACCAACACCCACTCTACATTCTCATCAGAAAGTGTCCTGGAGAAATGGGTGGAGACAGATGGAGATCTCCTTTCCAAAATAGGAGATCTTAAGGTTGGTGAAACCAGTTCCAAAATCTGAGAGCGTCTCGACAAAGAACATTGTCTCGGCACTGATGAAACAGACAGCACCGAGACTGAAGAAGCAGAATCGGAGCCAGAACTCTTCGGCTCAGTCGCTTTTGATTTCTTCATCGGTTCCGAGGCAGGAACTGATGAGAGATTTCCATTTATGACTTTTAGGAACGGTCTGACCTTTTTCCAGCCTGTCTTGGAAGGAACTAGTCATACGACCCCTATCTATAAGTTTTCTTTTCCTTTCATTAAGAACCCTGGTGCTGAAGGCATGACAGAAGGTACAGGGTTCTTGCAAATGAGCCTCTCCAAGACAGTATACACAATTGGTGTGACTGTCAGTCAATGACATCTTTTGAGAACATTTATCACATTTTTTAAAGCCAGAAGGGCGGTGTTCTTTGTGTTCTCTGTCTTTATCCTTTGACATATTTCTTTTGAAAAGAAAGAACAATGCAATATAAAAAAAACAATAATACAACTATAAGAAGAATTTTTTTTTTTTTTATAGAGGGAGACGAAACATAGCACACAGAGGAAAGGCCCTCTAATTTAAAAGGGCGACTATGACCCTCTAACTAAAAACGGGCCGTACAATCCTTAAGAAAGAGGACAGGGGTAGCAAACACTCACGACAATCACTCAGATAATAAGGAAAAAACTATTAAAGAGAAAGGTGAAGAGATATAGTCAATAATATCAAAAATATTTCACTTGGCCAACGAGCCCAAAGAAGACAACCTCAAAGCTTTTGCGGCAAACGAGATCTAGGGAGTTGCCGTGGTGCACTATGGGATAAGGGATAGCCTTGAGCCAGTAAAAGCTCTCGAGCTTTAGTATTGTCCGAGTCGGAGCTGAGGATTGGCTCCGAACCCATCCAGCAAGAATTACGGCGAGACAGGACTACATAACATCTACATTTCTGAGACTTTACAGAGCATAAAACACTGCCTCTGTCTGAGATGACATATCTGGAGCCAATAAATATATTGCATGGATCATTCATGAATGTATGTTGAGGTAGACTCAAACTCTACCACCAGCCAATACTGATTCAAGTATAAAACCACCACTTCTGTTGACTACGCACAGAATCAAAGAACAGGAATATAAGGTTCCTCACCATGTGCTGGTTCCATCATATTCATTTCGTTAAGTGGGTAACGTCCACAAAGGTAAAAAAAAACAGGGCAAGCAAAGAAAGACGACACTCCAGTTTTGACAGCCTTAAACAGTATGTAATACCATCAGAGCTCCCCTGACGAGGGGAATGGGTTAAGACCACCCAAGAGAAAGGCATACTCAAAAAAAAAAAAAAAACATATAGGGAAAGCAGTACTCAAGAATTAGTAGTAAAGAAGGCATACTTCAAAATCTATGTCCGTGCCTCTAACTGTTTTTGAGCAGCGACTATCAGTAGCAAAAGTAAGTGATCTGGGTAAAGCAGGATACACAAAAAACAATAAAACACCTACACAGCCTTCTTTAGACCTAAAACACAACAAATGGTGTAGTCTTACGAGAAAGACATGTTCACAGAAGTCCTGTACATAAACAACTAACACTTGGTGATATTAAATGAGCAAGGAAGAAACACGCTAGTTAGTGACTGTAAAATGTTTCGCAATAAATACAGAGTATAACGTTTTTCTTTAGGTTACGCCACAGGTTTACAAGCATTTTGAAAATAAAATAAAGAAACCTAATGGTCCTGCTAATGGCCAGCATCAGAACAGATTTTGCAGCAAAATCACTATTAATGAAACAAGGGAATAGCATTTGCAGCAGAATAAAGAATGCAGGGAGGATTCAGAATAAGTTCCAGTAAGTCAACTTTTTTTTTTTTTTTAATTAAAGCAGGTGAGTTGATGTATACAGTCTACATTTTTTTTTTACAATTAAAAAAAATTCTGAACTCTAACATACCAAGCCTCAATAAGGGCCTACAGCAACGATGCATTATGTACCCTAAGAAAAAATGAAGTGATAACAGTTAACAGTACTACCCAAGGATAGCAACTGAGATGAAGATTTTTTTTTTAAACTGGGAGGTATGGACATTCTAAGATGGCTTTATCAGATGACGCCAGTGAAACCTTTGATTTCAATTTGCTCCCAGCAAATGCCCAAGCTCCACTACTAGAAGGTCCCCAGTATCATTACTAGGCAGCTGTTTCACATTTTTCTGATGATCTCACTAAAATACAGAAATAACTGTGAATGTAGGAAAGACTGTTCTGAACAGTAGTGTGATCTAGAGACTTAGCTACAGACTGAAGACTAAATGACCAGCTGCAATTACAGACTAGGCAAAAGCTTTGTGGGAGTGTGGTCTGTTCTGCTGAAGCAGCCTTTCTCTAGTGCTTAGTAAGTTAAAATATTGTAAATCTCTTCCCATTTTAGTAGCAAGGCTACAGTCAACAGATGCATGTGGGAGATGCATTAATTCCACAAAGATAAAAAACAGTCCAAAAGCTTGACAAAAAGAATAGTTGCATAAAATCTTACCATAACTATAGATGTCTTTCTCTTCCATGTTGCAATATTCTAAACTCTTGTGTTTTCCTCTCTTACTACCTGAATGCCCGGCCAGTATACAAAAGCTTGTAGTTACTGCTAGGTATGTAGGACGTCTGACGTTGGCCTAGGGAGAGTGGGCCATAACAGTGTCGTCTGCACGTACCTTTCCTCAGAACTGAACAGCCCAGTTGGACCCCAGTCCCAGGATAGCTCTATAGGCTCTGTGCCATCTAAGAGACGGTTCAGATCGAGAGAAGGGGTAAAGGTGGGATGGAATGAATACTGCAACATGGAAGAGGAGGACATCTATAGTTATGGTAAGATTTTACATAACTTTTCTATGTCCTATTCTTGTGTTGCAGTATTCTAAACTCTTGGGTGAATGCCAAAGCTCACAGGGAAGCAGTGTGTGGTTGTAAGGAGCTACTCTCCACAAAGCCATGCAGGATTGCCCCAGGAAACCCTGCTTCGTTTCTGGAGACATAATCTAACTGTACTGTTTAGTGTAGGTATGGACAGATAAAGTAGCTGCCTCTAGGATGGAAGTAGTGTCCAATCCTTTGAAGAAGGCCCCAGATGAAGCCATGGCTCTACTGGAGCAGGTTTCAATTTTGGATTTGAGCCATTTCCCATGGAATGTGTAGCAAAAGGATTTTGCTTTGGAGATCCACACAGAAATGGTTTGCTGTGTCACCGCCTTTCCCAAGGCTCTGGGGTGGAAGGAGACAAATAGTTGGTCCGATTTCCTAATGGCCTTAGTCTTGTGAAGGCAAAATCTAAGCTGTCTGTAAACATCAAGGAAATGCAAGACTCTCGTTGTCATTTGGGGGATGAGGGAAAAAGGTGGGCATGTGAATACCCTGATTTAAGGAGAGCTCATTGACCACCTTGGGTATAAAGGAGGGGTTGGTCCTCAGGGTCACTCTGTCCTTGCTGAAGATGAGGAAGGGAGGCATTGCCATGAGGGCCTGGAGTTCTTACACACTTCTGGCTGAAGTGAGGGCCACAATGAGTACAGTTTTCCAGGTACAATGTTTCAGAGATGCCTTGGAAGCTGGTTCAAAGTGGGCAACAGTGAGTTTCTCTAGAATGTAATTCAGATCCCATAGAGAGGGGACCTGCCTCCTTGGGGGGGGGGGGGGCTGAGGTGTAGTACTCCCTTAAGGAATATCTTTGAAAGGAGATGGGAAGCTACAGGAGGATCAAGAAGTAGCAGCAAGGTGCACTTTGATAGAGGAATATGCCAACCCTGCTTGCACAAGTTCACAAAGCTAGGACAGCATTAAGGGGACCTCACTGTGTAAAGGGTCTAAGTTGTCTTTGTTGGCACCACAAAGAACCTCTTCCATTTAGACAAATACGTTTTCTAGTATTAGGTTTCCTAGCCTCCTGCAGGACTGCTAGCACATCCTTAGTGTAAAGATGCCTAGAAGGGATCAAAATTCTAATTCCCACATGGTTAGATTCAGAGATTCCAGGTGGGGATGGATCAGAGATCCCCTTATCTTGTGTGAGACGGTCCACTCTGTGAGGTAACTTGAGGTGACTGCCCCTAGCTAAATGCAGGAGGGGAACCAATGCTGTCTTGGCCAAAAGGATTCACCAGCAAGATTTTTGTTTTATCCTGCTGGATCTTCATCAGGGCTTTTTGAAGGAATGGGAAGGGGGGATGCACAGAGAAATATCCCCTTCCATGAGATGGAAAAGGCATCCTTGCTAAAGGGCTGTGTAGCCTGGTGCAAAATAGTGGTAGTCTGCTTGGGGGGGAGGGGAGCAAACAGATCTATTTGAGGTGTACCCCACTTGCGGACAATGTCCAGGAACACATCCCTGTGAAGCATCCATTCGTGGGATTGTGACATGGACCTGCTTAAGGTGTCTGCTTGAATATTCTGAGCTGAAGGGATATAAACTGCCTGCAAGGAGATTGTATTGGGCTGCCAGGTCCCAGGACTGGACAGCAAGTCTGCAAAGCAAATAGGATTTGGCTCCTCCCGGTTTGTTCACATATCAAAGAACTGCAGTATTGTCTGAGAACAACTTCACGGGCCCTTGCTTTAGGGAGGGTTCCAATCACAGTCGAACTTTTACAAGTTCGAACCTCATATGGTCGAGACCACAAGCTTGAATTTGTAAAAGTTTGAGCGTTTGAATGGAAATGTTTGAATGGAAATCTCCATAAGTGGAGGTTGCCATTTTGTTCAATGGGGTGCGACCTCAGAGTTGGTATATTTAAGTAGCGGGGGGTGTGAGGGTGCAGGGGGGCTTGCCCCCTGGTTAAAACAGTTCATTTTATTTTCATTTTTTTTTTTTATTATCCATAGTTGAAGCTTTTAACTTCAAACAATGGTTCGAACATTACGTGTTCGAAGTTATAAGACTTTGACTATATGATAGAGACCCGTTTTAGGGCATGAAGAAAGGCTGTTAGGGCAAATATGATTGCTCTCATTTCCCTGATGTTACTGTGTTCCCACCTGAAGGTGTGGGACCAAGCACCCTGCACTTTCAAGCTGCCCAGAGTAGCCCCCCCAACCCAGATCTGGGCATCTATGTACATCTCCTGGACTGGGAGGAATGGGCTTCAGTGGAAGTCCCAGGTTGAGCATAACTTGATTTAACCACCACAGAATCTCCTTCCTCATACAAGGGAGGAAGGGGATGATGAAGTCCAACAGGTGCGAGTGTTGGGTCCATATGGACTTGAGGTACCATTGCAATTTTCTCATGTGGAGTCTTGCCAGAGGTAGCATAGGAATAGTGGAGGCCATGTAACCCTGTAGCATGAGGTATTGTGTGGATGTTAAAGCAGTGGCTTTGAGGACAGTGGCCAGGTATTGGGTCACGGTTTCCACTTACTGGGATGGGAGGAATGCCCTCATTACATTTGCCCTTATTCTGCACCGCAGGAAAACCTGATCCTGGGAAGGGACTCGGGTTGGACTTGGGAAAGTTTGTTGAATCCCAGAGCTTGCAGGAAAGAGATGAATTTGTGTTGTCAGCTCTGCAGGGACCTGGAGCATTCTGTCTGAATCAGGAGGTCAGCCAGGTATGGAAAAATTTGGATCCTGTACACTGCAGTAGGACACCACAGGAGCCAGGCATTTGGTGAAGACCCTTGTAGTAGTAGAGTCTCCAAAGGGCTAGGCCGAGAACTGAAAATGTGAGGAACCAGCAGAAAAATGCAGAAATTTCCTGTAGCTGGTCCTTATAGGTATGTGGAGGTAGGAGTCCTTTACGTCCAAGGTGGCTAGAAATTCCCGAATTATCAGTAAAGGAAAAAGGGTTTGAAGAGTAAGCATGTGAAAGGTGGGGACCTGCAAGAATAGGTTGAGGAGAGACAGATCCAGGATAGGTCTCCAGGGTCTATCCTTCCTGGGCACCAAGAAGTCTTTAATAGAACCCCTTTCCTTCTTTCCACCCGAGGAACTGGTTGGTTGTATGGTTCCTTGAGAAAGGAGGCTGTCTATGACTGGCTGGAAAAGGTGGAGTTGGTCTTTGTATGGCTGGGGGATCCCTCTGGGAGAAAGGGGAATGACCCAGGACATAAAATAGCCCTTTTCTATGATGGAGAGGACCCACCTGTCTAAGGTAATGAACTGCAAAAGGGGCAGACAGTGAGAGCCTTATGGACAAGGGAATGGAGTCTGGGGGTGGAGACAGTGAAGGCAGATAGTTACAGGCTACCTGCCCTATGCTGAAAGGCAGTTTTCTGGGCAGGAGTTTGAGCAATCATAGAAGGGGGTCCGCTGTTTCCTTGCGCCTTTTCTGCCTATAGCATGGGAAGCTGGAGCAGAGTGTTTTCTAATGAACTGTCTCTTCGGATGGATAGTTCCTGTGAAATTTGGGAATAGGTGAGATGAACAGGTGTTTAAAGTCTTGCAGTTCCTTCCCTTTCTGTTGAAGGGCCTTAAATAGCTCAGCCACTTTAGATCCAAAGGGCATTGTCATCTAGGGGTGCATCCATTATTTTTGCACCAATGTCATCGGGTAAGGGCTGATGCCTTAAAGAATATTGCCTTAGGACTGAAGATGAAGCTGCTAATCTTAAACAGGCTTCTGCAGCATCATAGCTGCAACAAATAGAGTGCCTAGTTCCCTGTGATGAGAGATTAACGAGGCTACAAATTTGAGTCTTGGAAGGAGAGTCTAGAAGGTCAGCTAAGAGTTTGGTGACCTGGGTCAAAGGTGCCAACGCATACTTGGACATGTGTGTCTAATAATTTACTGCCCTGAAGGCCAGGGTAGAGAAAGTGTACACTTTCTAACCAAAGCACTCCATGGCCTTACTGTCCTTGTCAGTGGGGAAGATTGAGGTAGATGGTAATAACTTGGATGGCTTCTCTGCAGAGACCAACAGTGGTAGGGTCAGCTACAGAGCATTTGATCAGAAATATTGCCCCATTCAGAGACCTCCTGGAAGCAGGTGGTTGGGAATAAGGGTGAACTGAGGCAGCATTGAAAGCATCCAAAAAAGCTGGTAATATTGAGGGGATTGCAGGAGTTCATATCTTTTTTGTACCTCAGACATTTCAGAAGAATCCCACTTTAAAAAAAAAACTCTCTCATTTTGGAAAAAGTCTCCCCAAAGGTGAGGTCCTCTGCTGGGGAATCAACCTCTACAGATTCAGTCGCTGGAGAAGCATATCCAAAAGGAGAAGGTATCTGGGAGACACAGGAGAGGGAATCTTCAGAAGAGGAGTCTGAGGAACGAATCCTCAGCTTCACGTAAGATGACAGCCTCAACCTGAAGCCTGGGACTGATAGGAGGACCACCCTGTGGGGATCCAGGCATGGAAGGCCTCAGGGCCATAAAGGCATTAAATAGGCTCTGTGAAAAAGCCTGCCAATCTGTCTGGCTTTCAAGAGAGGGGGCGAAATGCTTGGTCTTGGATTTCTTTTTCAATGAAGGCCTAGGAGGCATAGGCCCTGAGGAAAGCCTAGTGTCTGAAGAAGGCTTATGCTCAATGGACTGAGAAGCAGGGGAAAGGCCTGTCTAGGAAGGCGTAGAAACCTGTGGTACCCCCTTGACATCACAAGACATCTGCAAACCCTCCCCGGAGGTGCCTTCTGCTCTAGGTTCTGTGGCATCCCGAGGGGGTACACGCTATACCTGCTTCAGCAGACTCAGAGCATTCCTCCAGGCAAATGTCGGCCAAAGGAGGGACGTTGTATGGAGGAGGGGCAGCAGCAACTTTGGGCCTGGAAACCTTGGCCTTCTTTTAGGTGATTCCATGGGCAGACCGGACGACCCTTCCATTTCTAAAGCTAAGTGTTTAAGACGCTGATTTTCTATATATATTCAAAGCATGCAAGCGGCTGTGTAGGGTTTTAGGCAAGAAGGCCTGACAGATCGAAAAAGAAAAATGGTTGTGCGTAGGTCCTACACAAAAAAGGCAAAGTTCATGGGTGTCTTTTTGGGGGATCTGATGACCACACTTGCACTTTCCCTTTTTGGATGACATGTAACCCTAACAGGCATGCAGTGACAAAGGAATCAAAAAAGGGCCCAACGGGGTTCTTATCTTTTAGAATTCGAAGATCCGATGTGAAGATGGCAGGAATGCAGGCCTTCAGACTGGCAGTAGAGAGGTTCTGAGGAAAGGTACGTGCAGACGTCACTTTTATGGCCCACGCTCCCTAGGCCAATGTCAGACATCTTCCACATCTAGCAGTGACTACAAGCTTTTGCGTACTGGCCAGATGATTGGGTAGCAAGAGAGGAAAATCCAAGAGTTTAGAATACTGCAACATGAGAATAGGACATCAGTTTTAACTGAAATAAAATGCAGAAAAAGAGGTACAAAAACTAGAATGAATTTATGAAGGACACGCAACCTTAAACAGAACCAAGAGAAGGTAGGGCAGTTTGTACTATCAAGTGTGACCTGCTGAAGCCACCAAAGGAAAATGTCACTGTGGGACACCTGCAGAAGAACCGTTTAAAATAGGAAGGGAAGATTCAGTAAGAACCAGCTGTCAAAATATAAACAATAAGCCGAAGGCATAGATCTACTGGTTTCATTTGCTCAACTATACATTTACATACATGTGAGATTCTATGCCATAATGTCTGAGATGCATCCAAAGAAATGCTTTTTGTTTCACAGAATCAATCTGTGAATGTCATTGACTTGTTCAGCTAGAGATGATTCAGTGCTAGTCACACAATATGTGATCGCTGCACTGCATTTAACACTTTTTTTAAGTAACTGCTTAGCCTACAGGTTACAGGGAAGTGCATATAACACACCTGCAGCTGCTTTCTGTGTATTATAACCCTGGAATTGAGGTGTGGTAGATGTGACTTTTCCATCAGAAATATTAGACGAGTCCAATCTTGTGACTTCCAGACTGTCATTCATATTCGACTGGATTAATCCTCCTTTACTTGTTTTACTTTTTGTTTTCCTGTTAGGTATCTTGGGTGGAAATTTCATTTTCAGCTTTTTACTATTTTCCTGAAAAAAGGAAATGAGAAAATAGTAATTAAACATCACTGGACATGAATGTCTTTCTGCATATTTTATCATTTTTGCAAGGTTCCAAAGCAAACAGCATGATAAGTTTACTACCCAAATAAGGGGATACTAAGACAAAGGTTAAATATGTTCATTTTTTTTTCACCAACATCGAAATATTAAATGAGAACTGCATCTGCAGACTGAAAAAAAACATGTTTATTTCGTCAAGTCTTTATGTTCCCTACACTAACACTACTTTTGGACTCCATACACTTTTGTTTTATATTTTTGAATGTAATTCCAGAGTCTGCCCACATGGGGTCTGGCATCGATTTTTTAGTCTAACTCTCGGTATACCACAATGCAGTGTTTGGCTATGAAATATTACATCATAGTTCCTCAGCTCCTGCCAGTGCATTGACTTTACATGCGTTTCACATACAGTCTGCTTCCTTTTGGTCAGTCAGGGTTAATTACCATTTCTTGCTTTTTAGTGACTACTTAAAAGAAAAACGGAGATAATCACACAGAACAGTTTTCTCAGTACATGAGCTTTGTCTCCTGCTGTGATCTATCACTCATAGCAGCAAACTAAAATCTGCCGCTGACATTTACAAAGGGGAGGTGTTTAGGGGAAGGGGAGATGAGTTTAAGGACTGAAACTCAGCCATAACAAAAGAATGAAAATTGGCAACTTTAGAAATAAAAAGTAGTAACAGGCACGGAGAATAATGTTCTGTGTGATTACCTCAGTCTGTCTTAAGTAGTCATTGAAAAGCAAGAAATGGTAATTGAACGTGACTGACTAAAAGAAAGCAGGGCATATGTGAAGACACATGTCAAGTCAATGCATTGACAAGAGCTACAATGTAATATTTTAAAGCTAAACACTGCAATGTGGGATACCTAGAGGTAGACTAAAAAATCAAGATGCCGGACCCCATGTGGGCAGACTGGAATTACATTTAAAAATATAAAAAAGTTCAGAGTCCAAAAATGGTGTTAAAATGTGGTAAACATCAAGACATGATGAAAACATGTTTTTTCAGTCTGTGGGTCTGGTTCTCCTTTAGGTACTGCACATGCAGTAAGCAAATCAAAGTCTGAGATAAATGTCACAAAGAAAAATTATGAACCAGTTACAAAGACTTACCGGAGGCCATCATTCATAGGTTCATAGGTTCATACTAGGCTATCTGCCCTAGGGCATTTATAAGCCTAGCCAGAGTGTGTTTGGCTTTCGCCACCCATTTTAAATTAATTTTGCTATGCCTTTTTTTGAGGTTAGTATACTGTGCCTCTGTCTAACAGTGACACAGAAGTGATAGCCGGGGTAAACCTACGATCTCCCATCCACTCATCAAGATTCCTCTTGAAGAGAGTCAATGTGGGACTCTGCCTAACCTGGACTGGGATTTTATTCCAGAGTGAAGGGAGCCTCTGAGTTATGAATCTGTCCCTCCAGCATGTCCTATTTATTTCAGTGCTGAGGTTCAAGTCTCGAGCACGTAGCTCGATGGGATTTGGATTTTCTGAGGTGCAGCATGTCCATTAATTCTGGGTTGGACATGGCTTTATACGTCAGGCACAGATCGCCTCTGAGCAGGCGGTATGCCAGAGTAGAGCTGGAGTTTCTTTAACCGGGCAGCATATGGCATCTGTTTGAGCCCTTTGATCCTCTTGGTGAGGTACTTTTGGGGTCTTTCCAGTTGCTGCAGGTGTCTGGTATGGTACATCCCAAAAGGGGCATTGTACTCAATTATGGGCCTGATGAGGGATGAGTAAAGAGGTACGATGACCTCCCCTGATCTAGATGTGAATCCCTTCATGATTAGGTGGGCTATATAAAATGCTTTTCTAACCACTTTGGCCACGTGGTTGTCAAATGAGAGATTGCTATCAACTTGGGTCCCCAGGTCCCTAATGACTTCTTCTGTACTTAATGGATTACCACCTATGTGGTAATTTGTGGGCACTTTGTTTTTGCCAAAGGGATGACTATACACTTTTGGCGTTTAGCTTGAGGCCATGGCTCTGGCACCAGTTGTCTGTTTCTATGAGGCCCTTTTGGAGGATGCTTGTGTCGGCTGGAGAGTTGATTATGGCCCAGTTTGCAGTCATCTGCGAACTTGGTCAGCCACAGTCCTTCCGTGTTGGCCTGTACCGAGAAATATATACCGAACAAGAGAGGTCCCAGGACTGAGCCTTGTGGGACGCCACTTGTAACTGGTTTGGAGTCTGACATGGCTCCAGCAATTCTAACCATGTGGGTTCTATTTCTTGAGCCAGTTTGCAACCCATCTAGTGACATAGGGGTTTATATTTAAGCTGGTGAGCTTATCTATAATGCCCGAGTGGGGTATTGTATCGAAGGCTTTTGCGAGGTCCAGGTAGGCTGTGTGGACCACCTTCCCCTCGTCAATGGCCTTGGTGACTGTATCAAAGAAATCAACCAGGTTTAAGAGGCAGGATCTGCCCTTAAAGCCAAACTGGGTAGGATCCAGTGTCTGTAGGTCCCCAATATCTTTATTTATGAGGTCCATGATGATCCTTTCCATAGCTTTGCAGACCAAGCTAGTCAGGCTTATGGGGCGATAGTTTCCAGGATCCGTTGAGGCACCACCTTTGTGGAGAGGGACCACTGTTGCTGCACACCACTCTTTGGGTACATATCCTGTAGTAAGGCTAAGATTGAACAGTAGTTTTATGTTTGGGTTTAGCTCTTCTTGGAGTTCATGTAGGACGCAGCCCGGGACACCATCTGGTCCCACTGATGCTGTGTTTTTTGCTTTGGAGAGGGCGGCTCTTACCTGAGCATCTGAGATGTCAGGGGGGCAGCACTCTGTTGGGATAGATATTTGCCCTTTTGGTGGGGAGAGGGGGGAGAAGTTTGCGCTGAACCTGTCAGCTAGGATGTTGGCAATGTCTGTGGGCACGGTGTATTTTTTGTCATTTTGGACTAATTCTGAGCATATCTGGGAATTCCCACCCAGGTTCCTAACATAACTAAAGAAAGCCTTGTGATTATCCTTAGTGTCCTGTGCAATTTTTCTCTCGAAGCTGGCCTTAGACGATTTTATGAGTGCCCGTAGTTTTTTGCTAATACTGATCAGAGATGCCTTCCCTTTTTGGGATTTTGCTCTATCATGTAGTAGCTTCCTCCTTCTATTGTATAGTTTGTTTATGGCTGGAGTCCACCAGACAGGACGTCTGCCTTTGGAGGATTGGGACTTGGTTTTATTTGGGATTGCATGATCCATGCATTCCTGAAGGTGTTCATAGAATGCGTTTATGAAGGATTCTGCGGTCTGGGCCATATTTTCCACAGGCCCGGGGGCTTTGAAGGATTTCGCCTCGGTTTTGAGGCGTGTGAAATTTGCTTTAGAGAAGTTTTTCACTGTGGTTTTCTGGGTAGGGGGTGGGGTCGGGATGTGAATATCCAGTGAGATTAGTTTATGGTCTGATCTTACCAGTGAGGGATACACTTCTGGTCTGGAGCATAGTGTCCCCATGTTGGTGATGATCAGGTCCAGTATGTTTTCCCCTCTTGTGGGAGTGGTAACAAGTTGTTCCATAGCATTTGAGTTTATAAATTCTAGGAACCTTTGGGCTAGGGTGTTGGAGCTAGAGTAATGCTCCCAGTCTATGTTTGGGTAGTTGAAGTCGCCCAATATAATGGTGTTTGGAGAGACCTTCATATTTTCCAGTATTCTCAGGAAGGCCAAGTGGGGTTCCTGTGTTTGGGAGGGTGGTCTGTAGCAGGCTATAAACTGGAAGGCAGTTTTACCCACAGTTAGTTGCACATTGATAGTCTCTGATGCTTCGTGCTGTGCCACCAACCTGGACGTGTGGGCATCTTTGACGAATATTGATACTCCCCCTCCTTTTGTGGTTCGGCCCAAGTTTTGGGGCCGAAAAGCATGGTATGAAGTATAACCTGGTAGTGCTGGGGTGCTCTCGGGAGCCTTGAACCAGGTTTCTGTTACTGCACAGATATCGATGTTCTCCATGCTAAGGAGAGTTTCGAAAGTGCATCTTGAGGTTTAGACTTCTGGCGTTGAGTAGCATTACTCTTAGTTTCTTATCCCTTGTGTTACCTATGGAGGTGGGTTTGTCTTTTGAGCCTTGCCTAAAAAAGGCACTATGGGGGTAGCAAGAGCCTTTGCTCCTCTATGTCTCTTTTCATGTAGTCCAGGGAGGTACGTCTCAGGTCATTCACACCAGCATGGACAATGACTGAGTCATATTTGTACTTGCCTTGGAGTGACCTGAGTGCTTGTGTTATGTGGCGGATCCTAGCGCCCGACAGGCAGCTCACCGTGACCTTCTCCTTGTTCAGCCTGGTGAGCGGGACGTCAGTGTGCCTGACGATAGAGTCACCTATTACAAGTGTATCAGGTGTGTTGTTTAGCCTTAAGGGCTGTGACTGTTCGGCACACTGGCTTTGTGAGCTATGCGTTGCACGTGTTTTGTTTTGGGGTAGCGGTTGCTTGGGTGTCTGCTTTGGAGGTCTCTGCTGCTTAGGCAGATTTTTATTTAGAGCCTCCGAGTATGTTTTTGTGTGTTTATGTGTTTGGTTTGTTGTCGTGGTAGGCCTATGTGAGACTGGAATTGTAGTGAGTGTGGTTTCCTTCTCCTCCTGACTGGTTACGCCAGTACTGAGTTGAAAGAGCTTAGCCTCCAGTTTGGCTATATGGTTGCATCTCTCACATGTGTTGGAATTTGTTGGGAGGAGGAGAGGGTTGTCTGTGTACATGAGGCAGTTGTAACATTGCCTCAAGATTCCCAGATTCACCAGCTGGACTGGAGAGGAGATTGACAACTGACCTTTGGACATGCTAGAATAGTATTGGGAATTCCTTTATAACTGAAAAAAGGGCCAATGGGGAACAAGGTACTCAAGGGGAGTTTGTGAGGGTGTAGTGCTTTTAATTTTTTAGAGCTGACTTATATAATTCCTTTAGTGAGCAAGTGCCAGGTAACTTAAATGCAATGTGTTACAGGTAACTTAAATGCAAAAACGACAAACAGTAACTTTCTTTCAAGTGAAACAAGGAAATAAGTACAGTAAGCAATGCAGATGTCACTAGGGATCCACAGAAGTGCTAAAAGGCCGCGTTTTAGGTGGAATTAGCGTTTCAGGGAAATAAACAAACAACAAGCATACAAATAAAGCTAGAATCAGCAGGCCTGGATCTAGTCTATGCTACAGCAAACAAGGTGTACCAATTTCAGTAAGAAACAGTTAGAATATGCAGGCACTAAGCCTCTAACCAGAAATTCCCTGCTCAGAAGGGCAGAGTCCAGCCTCTCCTCCCACAAGAGTGCAGACCGCAATCCTTCTTAACGTAAAATAACTGGCCTGAAGCCCAAGTGCTTAAACCAGAACTAATACACTTTTAGAATAACAGACACTGAGCTCTCAATCAGCAGTTCCCAACTTAGAAGGATGTAAGCTACCTGTCCTGCCACCACAGTGCAGGCCACAAACCTTCCTAATGTAAAACAACTGGTCTGAAGCCCAAGTGCTTAATCCAAAAGACTTAGAAATGATAGCTACACTTTAATCAAGTTACTACCAGCAGTAATAAATACAACTGAATACTTTAAAGAACGCCTGGATTAGTGCTCAAGTTATACAAACAAAGCTAGATTCAGCAGGCCTGGATCTAGTCTATGCTACAGCAAATGAGGTGTACCAATTTCAGTAAGAAGCAGTTCAAATATGCAGGCACTATAAGCTTTAACCAGAAATTCCCAGCTCAGAAGGACAGAGTCCAGCCTCTCCTCCCACAAGAGTGCAGAACACGGACCTTCTTAATGTAAAATAACTGGCCTCAAGCCCAAGTGCTTAAACCAGAATTAATACACTTTTAGAATAACAGACACTGAGCCCTCAATCAGCAGTTCCCAACTTAGAAGGATGTAAGCTACCTGTTCTGCCATTACAGTGCAGACCACAAACCTTCCTAATGTAAAACTGGTCTGAAGCCCAGGTGCTTAAACTAAAAGGCTTACAATGAGTTACACCAAGCAGTAATAAATACAATTGAGTACTTTTAAGATGACGCAAAAGCAAAATAAAGTAGGAAAAAACACAAATACAGTAAAAGCAGATACATTTTTTTTTATTTTTTATTTTTGGAAAGAGAGAAAGGAAAGAGAGAAAGGAGTAGCAGAAACTAAGCTGATTGGCCTTCTCAAATGCTCTCCCTGTACTGGGTAGAATGAGGTAATGACACTAGACTGGGAGGAGGGTCCCAGATCAAATTTACACTAGGGGCGGGCAACTGCAAAGCCACCAACTATACAGCACAAATATCCCCACTACTTAGAACAAACTGCAGAAATGTTACTCACAGCTGAAAAGCAGCAGTGAGCCTTTAAATGAAAGTTTTAAACAGCTAAAGGAGCCACTAGAAAAAAAGAGTTTCCATTTGTCGCCTGCGATGTACCAAGCTGATCCGGGGGGGGGGGGGTAAAATAAACTATTAATGAAAGGGAAAGCTACTGCTGATAAGGACAGTGCTGTCTTTGCAGCTGCCTGTAATCAGACAGCACTGTGGGTCTTCTACCACCTTAGTTTGGCAAATTCAAAGAGTAATTTAATGAAACAAAGAAAAGGGCTAGTAAGATGGTTGTGGTAAAGTGTAACCTCGACAAAGAGAGAATGATTTGTTTTTAAGATATCTAATATGCATAACTGCTGCAAGGCAAAAAAGGACAGCCTGAAAGACAAATGCGTAGGTCCACACAGTTTTGAAAACCACAAAAAAGAAAGGGAAACTTCAAAACAAATTTACAGATAAATGCTGTAATGATTATTGCCACAAATCTTTTCCTCCATTCAAGTTTTCTTAATAAAAAAAATAATAAATCAGTTGAAAGTACAGTATGTTGCAAAACTTCCAACACTTGCTACCTTGCACATACTTGATGTCCAGCTTGGAAAAATTACCTGAAGTGTATACACTGATGGAACAAGTGGAGAAGGACCTGATCTGCCAATATGAGATACTGTCTAGACCAACACAGACAAAGCTGCTCAGGGCTTTGGTAAAGGCACTGCTGCTGCTGTATATAATGGTTTTGTTTTATTTACTGTACTGTAGTGACTTGCTAGTTTTTACTCGGGGACAAACTATTTTCGTCTTACAACACTGCTTGCTTCAAGCACTTACAAAAGCATGACTAATGGGTCTTAGTGGGTCAGTGATGGATGCAATCTGTGCTCTGGTAAATACTTTGAAGTAGTTTTCTAAATGATGCTGTTTGTGATCTGCTTTGAAGGGTGTTGGTTAACCTTCAATTTGCTATACTTTCACATACTCTTGTCTGGTTTAGCTATGGGGTTGTGCTGTTACAACCACTGTAATTTACTATGCATACTGTGGGTCATTTAGATTAATTGGTCTTCATTTTTCAGAATCTCCTCTCTCAACCATCCACCTTTACCAAAATATTACGCTGGAAGAAATCTGTCAGACTTAATATCAGATAGGCTGCATGTTCTGCATATTTTTAAACAATTATTTTTCAACTAGAAAGTTAACCAGCATTATTTCAGTGTTTCAGTTTGACAGATAGCTTCAGTAGCAATTTCTGCCACGCATGCCCTTGGATATCACACCAATTTATACTTTTTAAAACAGTTTTCTGTTTATAGTGTTACAACTGTGTTGTGAACTCCTTTAGCATTTTACCAAATTCTTGGCATTCTACTATGTCTCAATCACTCAATCGTACTCAACTTTTTATTTCACCATTTTTATATTTATAGCACTTACTTCAAAGGAGGCTGGACAGATTGGCTCTTCTTTGCATTTTTACACTCTCTTTAGAAAGAGCCATTTTCAGCTGCTGTAAATGCATTAATGTCTAATGATGACTTATGTCCCCCCTCTAGGCATGTACCTGTCAAATGTAATACTCAGGTTCAGAGATCTAAAGATATTACACAGCAGGTAAAAATGGCCTCAAGATCTTGTTATCCAGACTAACTGGCAGCCATCTCTCTGTACTCTGGTCTCTTAAAGAAATCTCTGTGATGACCTGCATCTAGCCTTTCATGCCATAAAAAAGATTAGACCCTCCTTGACCTCTTACTCTTTTTCAGAATATATAGTTTTTCAAATATCCGATTAAAGGAATATTACAGTTATACTAGCATGTTACCACAATTGTAGATGATCAAATTCACTGTTGCTGTACTGCCTTTTTGTATTTCCTGCCTATAGTAGCTTAGTGGCTCTCCCGAATGCCAGAGCCATCACCTCTCCCCTCCCACTTAGCTCTGCAGACTCTCTCCCCTTCCAGCTTAAGGATGTTGATGGTATAAAGGGTAGCCAGCAAGCACCATCTTCAGGTTTTTCTTGCTGCAGACAATTCCCAAAGGTCCACAGCCCAACCACTCTCGATAGTGGCCTAATTCCATGCCAGGGTGGTGAAAAGTACAGTTGTGTACACTTACCATAAATGTAGATGTTTGAGTGTATTCACTGTTGCAGTCATTACATTTGGGCAATCTGCTGGCAGGTTGCCCTCAGTCGGCCTGATTAACAAAGTCTTGGGTCCGGCGTCGGTTGCTGTCCCTTCTTCCATGACGTCAGGGGTATAAAACATGCAGCCGACGTCATTTTCATCAGTTTTTCTTGCCCCAGATGTCAGGTGCCCCCCAAATGGGGAGCAAAAAAATAAAAAATAATATATATATATATATATATATATATATATATATATATATATATATATACATATAATCTAGAACACAAAAATATACCTCCAAATAAAAGCAAATACACCAAAAAGGCTTTTAAGCATATCAAAAGAAAGAAGAGGTATAGTAAGAGAAAAACAGGGGGCTGGAGGGTGGGTAACCAGGACTGCAACAGTGAATACACTCGAACATCTACATTTATGGTAAGTGTACACAACTGTACTATGTTCTTTATGTTTCACTGTTGCAGTCATTACATTTGGGTAGAATCCCAAAGCTATGGCTGGGAGGATGGAATTATACAGCATTAGGAGCAGCTAAAAGGCCCCGCAGGACAGCAGCGGCAAAGCTTGCTCTGGATTTAGAGAAGAGAGGTAAATGTAATGTTTGGTGAATGTATGAACTGAGCTCCAGGTAGTAGCTTCTAGAATGTCTCTGGTAGGAACCCCTCTGAGAAAGGCTGCAGAAATAGATGCATCCCTGGGGGGGAATAGGATCTGATCCCCTTGGGGACAGGTGTACCATGGTGCATGTAGCAGAAACGAATACAATGGCTTCTCCATTTTGAAATAGTCCGCTTTGAAATAGCCTTTCCCTCTGCCCCTGCAGCAAATACCACATGTAATTGCTCAGATTTTCTTAGAGACTTTGTCCTGTTTAAGTAGAATCTTAGCTATCTGTGTACATCCAATGAATGCAGAATCCGCTCACCTTTGTTCTGTGGATTTGGGAAGAAGGTTGGCAGACGAATGGTCTGACTAAGAGCCACACTAGATACCACTTTATGCATAAAGGATGGATTGGTCCTGAGAGCCACCCTGTCCGGGTAAAAGATAATAAAAGGCTCCACTCCCATGAGAGCCTGTAGTTCTGAAATCCTTCTAGCTGAAGTGACTGCTAAAAGAAAAAGCTGTCTTCCAAGAGAGAAATTTTAGGTCTGCAGTAGCAGCTGGCTCAAAAGGAGGTAGAGTGAGTTTTTCCAACACAAAATTGAAGTCCCATGCATGGGAGGCCTTACATTTTTGGCCCCTCTGAGGTACTGCTTTAGCAGGGGATGAGAAAAGAGGGGAGGCTCTGTGTTGTAATGAGTTGAAATGGCAGAGGCATGGGATTTTTATGGATGAAAAAGAAAGATAGGCTCTTGTGAAGCATCTCAGTTAAATATTGCAGAATTTGAGGAATATTGGGCATTGCTGTGCTTATTCCTTGTGCTTGGTTCCAGGCACAGAATTCTTTCCATTTGTCAGCATAAGATTTTCAAGTACTAGGCCTTCTAGCCTCCAAAATGACATCCATCACAGGTTTGCTGAGAGATGTAACTGGTGAAATTAGTTGATTAGCCATGCTGCAAGATTCATAGTTTGTAGCTGCATGTACAGAATTTCATAGTTCTGCTGCGACAGTAGATAAGGTGTCTGAGGCAGATACCACGGAGGAAGGTGCAACATATTGCGTAGGAGCAGGTACCAGTGTTGGCGTGGCCAGTCTGGAGCAATCAGAATCAATTTTGTTTTTTCCTGTCTGACTTTTAGTAAGACATTGGAGAGCAGAGGCAGAAAGGAAAGGCATAAACTGATAGGTTTTTCCAGCTGAAGGACAGAGCATCCACTTTCCAAGCTTTTTTGTGATGGATTCTTGTGCAGAATTTGTCCAACTGATAGTTTTGGGGTGAGGCAAAAAGATCTATGTCTGGACTCCCCCATTTGCATGTCGACATGCTGAAGATTTGTGGATCCAGTTTCCATTCATGTGGGTCCATAAGATTTCTGCTTAGTTCGTCTGCCAGAGTATTTTGCTTTCCTGGCAGGAATTGAGCTTGTAGATGTATTTGACAAGTCAAGGCAGTGTTCCACAAAGCTATGGCTAGTCTGCAAAGGGGGTAGGAATGGGTACCCCCCCTGCTTGTTTATGTACCACATGACTGTGTTGTCGTCTGTCTTTATCAGTAGTTGTCCTGGATGAAGATGGTCCTTGAAGGCTGTCAGAGCATTCTGTACAGCTAACATCTTTCTGGTGGATATGTAGGTGCATTTTATTTGGGCTCCATTGGCCCTGAATGCATCTCCCTGCCACATATGCCCCCCCCCCCCCAAGCATAATCTGATGCATCTGTAGTCAGGGTTTGGGTGGCAGGGGGTGGAATGAATGACAGTCCCTTGTTTTGGTGGCAGGCCACTGCCCACCATAGGAACTCTTGCTGCAGGCAAGGAATGATAGGAATCATTGTTTCCAGGCTGTGACAATGTTGACTCCATAAGCTTTTTAGGTACCATTGAAGTTTCCTCATATGCAGTCTTGCATATGGAATTATTAGAATGTAGGAAGCCATGAACCCCAAAGCCTGCAGAATTTGTCTTGCAGATAACTGTTTTTTTTATGGCCACTTGTTTGAAGTAAGTCATCAATTGAATTTGTTTTGCTGGCGTAAGGCAAGTCATCTGGGCAGTTGTATTCAAGCTTGCACTCAGGAATGTAATTATTTGAGAGGGTACCAGTTGTGATTTCTTTTCGTTTATGGTGTACCCTAGACAAGTTAGAAGTATTTTTACAAATGCCAGATGTGTTAGAAGAGTGTCCTTGTTTTCTGCCTGAATTAGACAATCATCCAGGTAAGGATACATTTGAATGTTTCTTTGCCTGCAAAATGCAATTACTGGTGCCAGGCACTTTGTGAAGACCCTGGGCGCAGTAGATAAGCAAAAGGGCAGTACAGAGAACTGGCAATGCAAATAGCCTGCTTTGAAGTGGAGGTATCTTCTGCAAGATTCCCTGATTGGGATATGCAGGTAAGCCTCAAGTCTAGAGTTACCAACCAGGCATCCCTGCCTAGCATAGGCAGTAACTGGTGTAGAGTCAGCATCTTGAATTTTGGAATGTCCAGGAATGTATTTAGAATGGATAAGTCCAGAATTGGATGCCATGATTTGTCTTTTCTGGGGTACCAGGAAAACTCTTGAATAAAAACCTCGTCGCTTTTCCTTTTCTGGTACTGGTTCAATAGCCCCCATATTCATGAGGGACATACCTTGTTTCTGGGCCTCTGCCCTATGATTTGGCGGCAGATCGGGCCATCCATTTGGGATTGGCAACGTGTGGAAATGAAATCTGTATCCCTGGGATACTATATTTAAAACCCACTTGTCCTGGGTAATTAGTTGCCAGTTTCGTGCATGAAGTGCCAGTTTTCCCCCCAAAGGGGCAGCCAAGTACTTGGTGATTGCAGAGGAAGTCATTGAGGCTGTTTACAGTAGGAAGGTGCCTTGTTACTTCCAGATTTGGAGGTGGAGGCACCCCATTGTTTTGTTCTATAAGTTCCTTGTGACTGAAACCTGGAGCCTTTGGAGCGTCTGGGTTTGACCCGAGTGGCTCTGGTGGGTACTGGAAAGGACCAATTCTTAGTAGGTCAGTGCCTATTGAACCTGGGTGGCTGCACTTGTAGGAAATCTTTTACAGTTTGCATAGATTTAGCTTTATCTTCCATCTTTTTCAAAACTTCTTCTGCCTTATTACCAAATAGGCTGTCCTGTTGTAAAGGAGCATCAAACAATTTTGCTTTAACATGATCATGCAGATCTTGCTCCTTGAGCCAAGCATGCCTTCTCATCACAGATCCAGTTACAGCAGCCCTGCAAGAGGCCTCCAAGGAATCAAAACCACATTGCAAAGTATGCTTGCCAACTTGTTCAGCTGAATGCACTAAATCCTGCAACTCTATTTTCCACACAGTCAGAAATCAACATAATTTCTGTATAAGTAAGCCCATGACATGCTGCTGATATTTAAGCATATGAAATTGACAGTTTAAAGCCCTGATTGCAAAGGTTGCAGACGTGTAAACCTTCTTACCCCATCTATCCAGCGCCCTGGAGTCTCTATCAGAAGGGGTAGGATTTTTAGCAGCAGAAGCCTTAATGCCCTTGGGACCCTGAGAAATTGTTTCAGGGTCAGCAGTAGGGTTTTTAAAGAGGAATTTGTGGGAGTCCGGAACCCTGTAATATCTGTCTGGCTTATCAGGAGCCATGCTGGATTCTATAAAAACATCATCAACAATGTCTAGAATAGGAGGTATAGACAAAGGCCTATGCTGAGGAAGAAGGAGGAAATCCCCAAGTCTCTTTTTAGATTCTGAGAAATCCTGACTCTCCCAGTGAAAGTGTTCCCTTAAGGTATGCAAAGTTTCTCCAAAACAAAAATCCACAGGAGGAGAAGCAGAAGGGATGGAATCTTCTGCATGAGAGTCTTCATAAGGTGGAATAGATAATTCCTGATCAGAAGAGGGATCAGAAGAAATAGAAACCTGATCTGATGATTCATAGTCAGTGCCTTGCCTAGGCCTCTTTGCAGGAGGGGGATGGGAACCCCTGATCAAGGTAATTAAATCCTCAGCCATTTTGATCATTTGTTTTTTAGGCATAGGGGCCTGTGCACATGGCCCAAGCATCATTTTTTTAGACATAGAAGTTGATTTTGGCCTAGGTTTTGAAGATGGCGGTTTAATATACAAATCTTTAGGCCTGAAAACACCCTCAGAAGCCGGTGACTGCTCAGCGGCTCTGGACCCATCTAAGGTAGAGACATCCGCAGGTTCAATACTTAAAGTGTCTCACGGCATTCCGGACTCCGAATGGGTCTCAGTAGAGGCCTACAAATCAAAAGTAGCGGGTATCAGGGACTGCGAAAGCACCTTACTGAGTACTGGCAAACCGGCGACTGGCTTAGGAGAAGCTTCGTCGTCGGTTTTGGACCTCGATGGTCTATCTCTGTCTTTTTCTTTGCGTTTTTTTATGTATTCCGGTAGTCAGATTGCTAACCGACGACATTTCTGGATAGTTAAATCTTGAGCCAAAATATTTTGATGCAAAAATAAACAGACGCTTAATAGTGCGTTGATTAAATTTAGCACAAAACCGACAGCAAGGCAAGTTGTGGTCAAGGCCTAGGCAAGGAATACAGCACAAATGAAAATCCTTATGAGGTATTTGCTTCCCACAAATAATAGAATTATTAACTTTTACTGACATCGGTAAGGAGCAAGAAAAAGTTTCCCCAACGGGATACTTCACTTTAGGTTAAAGACTTCGGTTCTGAAACTTGAAAATGGAAATTTCAGGAGTCTGCCGACCGGCACTTGCGAACTGCTTCGGGCACCGTGCGGCAAGAAAGACTGATGAAAATGGCATTGGCTGCATGTTTTATACCCCTGACGACCTGACGTCATGGAAGAAGGGACAGCAACCGACGCAGGACCCAAGACTTTGTTAATCAGGCCGACTGAGGGTAACCTGCCAGCAGATTACCCAAATGTAATGACTGCAACAGTGAAACACGAAGAACATCAGAGCATCTGAAGGAGGTTCAAAACAAGAAGTGGAAAGAGATGAAGATGGTAATCACCCCAGCTGAAAGGATAAAAGAGGAGAAAAAGGGGACAGGTGAAGGGAACCTTACTGCAACAGCGAATCTATTGAACAGCTACAATTATGACGAGATCCTAACACAACAGTGCTCTGTTTCACATAGTCTAATGTTGCAGTACTGAAACTTGGGAAGACTTCCAGAGCTAGGCAATACTGGGTGGAGAGCTTGTAACAGAAGCATGATACACCAAACCCTGCCCTGGTCCTGCACATGGTCTCAAACTGTAATGTTTGGCAAAGATACGTAGTGATAACCTGGTTGCTATTCCATAATGGCTTTGGCAAAGACACAGCTTTGGAAAGCTGTGGTGGCAGCCATGACCCTAAGAGGGAGACACGGACTTGTTTTCTGTGGTTCAGTTAACAAAAGGCAATACTATTAATCTATCTGAAAATTGCTCACTGATGAGTTTCCTTCTTTTTCCTTTGCAAACCCAACAAAAAGTCTTTTCTTCTGTTTGTTTTGGTTCTATACAAGTAAAATTTGGGCTGCATGTGCACAACCAGGGAAAGTAACACCCACTCCCTCCCTGTTTTGCATGGAGGGGAAGAAACTGGTTTAAGAATAGCATGCTTTACAAAGAGTTGTGCATTAGGAAGGTGACCTGGGGATGAAGTGATAATGTCTTTATGAAATGTAGTGTGTGAAAAAAATAAGTCATGTACTTACCATAATGTTCCATCAGAGTTGTTGCTTTTCATTGGTCTCCAACCTGAGGGACTCTGATCTGGCATGGATCTGTCTCAGCCTCATACTACACCAATGGATCCAAAGTCCAAGCTCCACCCCTACCTGTAATGTCCCAGTATCCCTCCTCCCCTCAGATAGAGTTTGTTGCGAACAGCAGCATCCCAACATAGACAATCATGCCAATAAATCTAGCAAAACCCACAAAAAGACTTATAAAAGGGGGAGCTAGCCAGGACAGTGCCTATGCCTCTTCCATCCTGTCCACTACACAGCCCACAAGGGGCAGGTGGAAGAAGTGAAGGATGGCTGAAGACAAATGAAAAGCAACAACTCAGATGGAACGTTAAAGTACATAACCTGCTTATTTGAAGTTGTTTTCATTTGATCTTCAGCCTGAGGGATAAAGTTCCCACCTACCAATAAAACCCTGGGAGGTCCTCATGGAAGGATGTTCCGGAGCACAGCTGAGCCAAAGGATGCCTTGTCCCCAGAAAGATGATCCAATTTATAATTGGCAAATAAATGTGTGATGATGCCCAGGTTAGCCACAGAGCAGATATCATTGAAGGAAACCCTGAACCAAAAGGTTGCAGAAGCAGCAACAGATCTGCTGGTATGTGACCGGACATGCCCTGGTGGAGATTACACTTTGGCTCGATAGGCCAAAGAAATGCATTCAGAAATCCATCAAGCAATAATAAATTTAGAAATAGGCTTTCTCAAGAAAGGTTTAGAAAAGGAAACAAAAAGTTGATCCAACTTACGAAAGGATTTTGTTCGATGCAAATAGAAACACAGCTACCTGTGTACATCAAGCAAGTGCAATTTTGTACTCTCCTTACTTTAGAAATTTGGAAAGAAAACTGGTAAATTGATGACCTGTATTAATATTAGATTCTGATGCCACCTTCGACAGGAAAGATGGATTGGTAGACAGGAAAGATGGCTTGGTCTACAGGGACACCCTATCTTCACGGAAGACCATATAAGGGGCTTGACAAATAAGGCTTGGATCTCAGAAACCCTCTTGGCTGAGGTAAATTGCTACCAAAAAGGCTGCCTTCCATGACAGAAACTGCAAATCAACACTGGCCACTGGTTTGAAAGGAGGAGAAACCAAGGCCTGCAGCACAAGGGTAAGATCCCAAGGAGGCATTGGGTGCTTAACCGGAGGCCTAAAAAGAAATGTGCCTTTCAAAAAAGCCTTATAAAGTTTAGAAGCCAATGAAGCTGAATTTTCACCTATATGAAAGTTAGAAATCACTGCTAATTGTACCTTAACCATAGAGAAACAAGCGGCATGATTAAAAATAACCGCCAAAAATTCCGAAATGGCCAAGACTGGTGCAGTGAAGGTTATGCAGAGAAGCCCAGATCGAAAAACACTTCCATTTACTCAAATAAACCTTCCTGGTAGAAGATTTGTGTGTCGCTACCAAGATCTTCTTTACAAGAGAAGAAAGCCCATGAGCCCTAGCTATTACAAGGATTGGAGCAGCCAAGCCATGAGCTTCAGGCTGCCTAAGTCTGGGTGAAGAATTTCTGAGGGATGTGTAATCAGATCTGGAACCGGATCTAGCATCCAAGGAGGACACATTACATGAGACCATAGAGTAGGGAACCAAACTTGGCGAGGCCAAAAAGGGGCAATGAGGATCACTGAGCTCCCCAGCCGTCGAGTTTTCTAAATGAACGTGGGGATTAGAAGAAGCAGAGGATATGCATACAGTAGACCAGAGGGCCAAGCATAAACTAGAGAGTCTCTGAGGGACTCCCCAAAGGGGGGGTTCAGAGCAAAATACTCACTACACCATGTTGGAAAAGAGATCGCAGCAAGGCCAACCCCACTTTAGAAGGATCTTTTTTGGTACTGAAGGATTCAGAGACCACTCTTAAGGCATCAGAATAAAACTGAGCCTGTTCACCAGAATGTTGGACTACTCCAGAATGTGCACTGCCACTAAAAACAGCTGGTGGAGATCACCCACTCCCAGTGTCTCATGGCTTCGCAACAAAGGGGATAAGATCTGGTTCCCCCGTTTGCTGATGTACCAGACTACTGACATATCCATCTGTACTGGCAATAGGCCCTGGAGGAAGAAAGGCATGGAGAGCTTGCAACGCCAAAAGCACCACCCTCATCTCTAGGACACTGACATGCAGATTGGTCTCCAAAGAGGACCACTTGCCGTGGACCGTCTTTCCCCTGAAATGCCCCCCACCAGAGCAGGGAGGCGTCCATGGTCACAGTGATCGCAGGGGAGGGAACAACAAATGGCCAACCCTGAAGGAGGTCCGGGGATTGGAGCCACCAAAGAAGAGAGTCCCTGCAAACACGGGATAGTCGAACAGGATGTGACAAGGGAAGGTCCAGCAAAGACCACTGAACGGCTAAGGTCTATTGCAAAACTCTCTTATGGAGACGTGCAGTCGGGACGAGAGTGATCATGGTCAGCATGGACCCCAACGCCAGAAGAACTGAAACTACAGAGGGAAGTCTGGCTTGGAGAATGTAAAGCACATGATTAATGGAGTGATAACAGTTTGTCCAGAATTAGAAAAGTACAGTTTTGTACCTACCATAACTGTAGATGTTAGAGTGTTCACACTATTGCAGTCATCACACTTGGGTTATCCTGCCGTCAGGCGGTCCCGCAGTCAGCCAGAGTTCCAAAGTCTTGGTCTGGCGTCGGTTGCTGTCGCTTCTTCCCTGACGTCAGTGCGCCAGGGGTATATAAGATGCATCAGACACCATTTTCTTCAGTTTTTCTTGCCCCAGATGTCAGGTGCCCCCAATAGGTAGGCAATACAAATATAAATAAAAATAAAACAATACCTTCGGTTACAAGCAAATACACCACAAAGGTTGTATAGGATAGAAAGGTATAGGTATCTCCAGCTAGTTAAGAGGGGATGGAGGGAGGGTAACCTGGGCTGCAGCAGTGTGAACACTCGAACATCTACATTTATGGTAGGTACAAAACTGTACTATGTTCATCGTGCTACACTGCTGCAGTCATCACATTTGGGATGAATCCCAAAGCTAAGGATGGGTGGTGGAACTAAACAGGGTTTGGTGAGGCTAGTAGGCCCTGCAGAACTGCAGTGGCAAAGCCAGCTATGGTTTTAGAGTATAGAGGTAAGTGATAGTGCTTGGTGAAGGTGTGCACTGAACTCCAAGTTGCAGCCTCCAAAATATCCTTGGTTGGTACCCCTCTGAGGAAGGCTGTTGATGTTGCTGTAGCCCTGGTGGAATGGGGCTCGATGGTACCAGGCACAGATTTTCCATGGTGTGTGTAGCAGAAACTGATGCAATGTCCTATCCATTTTGAAATGGTCTGTTTTGAGATAGCTCTTCCTTGTGATCCTGCGGCATAGGATACAAAGAGCTGGTCAGATTTTCTAAAAGCTTTAGTTTTATCCAAGTAGTAACGTAATTGCCTGTGAATGTCCATAGAGTGTAGGAGCCTTTCCCCTTTGTTCTGGGGGTTTGGATAGAAGGTGGGTAAATGAATGGTTTGGTTTAGGGCCACACTGGATACCACCTTTGGCATAAAGGAAGGGTTAGTTCGTAAAGAGACTCTGTTTGATGAAAAATTATGAAAGGCTCCAATGCCATTAGGGCCTGTAGTTCTGAGACTCTTTGTGCTGAAGTTATTGCTAGCAGCAAGGCAGTTTTCCATGATAGGAACTGTAGATCAGCTGTGAAACTGGTTCAAAGGGCGGTAGTGTAAGTTTCTCCAAAACAAAGTTGAGATCCCAAGTTGGTGTTGGTGCTCTCCGGGGGGGGGTCTTATATTCTTAGCCCCTCTACTGTCTTAGTATTGGATGTGAAAATATAGGAGGATCCGTGCTGTATTGAGCTGAAATAGCTGAGGTGTGGATCTTAATAGATAAGGAAAGTCCTTTGTGCAACATCTCAGTTAAATATTGAAGAATCTGAGGAATATTTGGTACAAGGGCATTTCGGCCTTTAGTCTGGTTCCAGGCGCAGAATCTTTTCCATTTGTCTGAATAGACTTTCCTGGTGCTGGGCCTCCTGGCCTCCAGAATGACATCCATCACATCTTTAGAGAGAAGTGTTGACTGGTTGTTTAGGCAATTTTCCATGCAGCCAGATTTAAAGTCTTAAGCTGGCTGTGTAGAATCCGATTGTTTTGCTGAGTGAGCAGGTGAGGAGTTGTAGGTAAAATCCATGGTGGGCCTTGAGCCATGTTCCTTAGAATGTCCTTGCTTTCTGCTTGAATAAGGCAGTCGTCCAGGTATGGATATATTTGAATGCCTCTTTGTCTGCAGTATGCAATTACTGGTGCCAGGCATTTTGTGAAGACCCTGGGCGTAGTGGATAAGCCAAAGGGCAGTGCAGAGAATTGGTAATGGGTTGAACCTGCTATAAATCAGAGGTATCTTATGCAATTTTGTCTGATAGGGACATGCAGGTATGCCTCCTTGAGGTCCAACGTTACTAGCAAAGTCTTCTTGCCCAGCATGGGAAGAAGTTGCTGTAGTGTTAGCATCTTGAATTTAGGTACTTCCAGGTATGTGTTTAGAATTGAGAGGTCCAGAATGGATCTCCAGGCTTTGTCCTTTCGGGGAACTAGAAACAGTCTTGAGTAAAATCCTTGGCCTTGCTCCTGTGTAGGAACTTGTTGAATGGCTCTCATGTCCATGAGAGCTGAAATTTGCTTTTGAGCCTCTGCCCATTGATTTGGTGGCTGGTTTGGCATCCCTTTTATCCTTGGCAAAGTGTGAAAGTGGAATCTGTATCCTTGAGATACAATATTTAGGACCCATTTGTCTTTTGTAATGATGGGCCAATTGTCTGCAAAAAGTGCTAGTTTTCCCCCCAAGGGAGCTGCCAAGAGGGTTTTGCTTGGAAGTCCGAGGGGAAAGTCATTCTGTTTGTCTTCTGGTAGTCTGAGACCTGTCTTCTCCTCCTTTTTGGGTTGTGGCACCCCATTGTCGAGGCTGGTAAGAGCCTTGTGACTGGCCTCTGCCCCTTGGGCGTCTGTTATCTGCCCCTCAGTGGTCTGGCAGAAGCTGGAAAGGACCAGTTTTTGGTTGGCCAATTTCTGCTGAAACGAGGGGGTTGAACCTGTAAAAAATCCTTGACAGTCTGCATAGATTTTGCCTTATCCTCCATTTTCTTTAAAACTTCTTCTGCTTTTACACCAAACAAAACATCCTGCTGTAAAGGTGCATCCAATAGCTTTGCTTTAACATGATCAGGTAAAGTTTGTTCTTTTAACCAAGCATGCCTACGTATGACAGACCCGGTCACTGCTGCTCTACAAGAAGCTTCCAATGAATCAAATCCACATTGCAAAGTATGTTTTCCCACTTGTTCAGCTGCATGCAACAAATCTTGCATTTCCTTGTAATCAGGCTGTTCTGTATGTGTGAGCATTTTTTGTTTTGAGACATCAAATATTGTTGATATTTCAGCATGTGAAACTGACAATTTAAGGCCCTGATAGCTAGAGTAGCTGAGGTATATACTTTCTTTCCCCATCTGTCTAGTGCTCTAGAATCCCTTTCAGAGGGCACAGGATTTTTAATAGAGGCCTTAACCCCTTTGGGACCCTGGGAAATGGTTTCTGGGTCAGCAACAGGGCTTTTATACAGGAATTTGTGAGAGTCAGGGACTCTGTAGTATCTGTTTGGTTTGGCTGGTGCAGGAGGTAGTGAATCTGGGTTAAGACTAGATTCTGAATAAACATCACCCACAATGTCCAACACAGGTGGAATAGCAAGTGGTCTGTGCTGGGGTAGTAAAAGGAACTCTCTGAGCCTTTTCTTAGAATCAGAGTAATCCTGGCCTTCCCAGTGGAAATGTTCCCTCATGGCATGTAAGGTTTCCCCAAAAGAGTAGTCTTCTGGGGGAGATGCAGAAGGGATAGACTCTTCAGCATCAGAGTCTTCATAAGGGGGAAAGGAATATTCCTGTTCCTCAGAAGAGTCTGAGGAAATTGAAACCTGGTCAGAGGAAGCGTAGTCCTCCTCCTGTCTTGGCCTTTTATCAGGAGGGGGATGGGAACCCCTGATTAGGGTAATTAAGTCTTCAGCCATCTTAAGCATCTGATTCTTAGGCATGGGGCCTTGTACTGGAGACTGCTGTACAATCTTCTTTGTTTTTAAAGGAGTTTTCAGCTTTGCATAGGATTTAATAGTGAGTGTAGTCGGTCTGAAGACCCCTTCTGCAACTGAAGGCGTTTCAACTGTACCGGAATCTCCTTCAAGCATGGAGTCGGAAGGGCCTAAAGGTAAAGGTTGTGGAGGCCTAGCAATCTCCGCTTGTGAATCGGATGTCGCCTGGGGTTCTAAATCAGCGGTCATCAGGGGCTGCGTAGGCGCCTCACTGAAAACCGGAGAACTGGCCTAGCAGAGGCCTCGGAGTCTTGTTTGGGTGTCGGCTTGCCTGTCCTTATCTTTGCATTTTTTATGCATTCCGGGCGTCGGTTGCTCCGACGGCATGGTATAATTAAATTTCCTACCAAAGTAATGTCGCACGAAATCAAACAGACGTTTAATAGTTTATTAAACCTAGCACAAAAACGACAACCTGTGACGTTGTGGTCTGGGCCTAGGCAAGGAATACAATAAGAATGGAAGTCCTTATGAGGTATTTGCTTCCCACAAGAAATGCAACTGTTAACTTTTCCTGATATCGGAATGAGGCAAGAAAAGGTTCCCCAACGGGGTACTTAGCTTTACTGAAGACTTCAGTCTGAAATTCTATATGAAAATCTCAGGAGTCGGCCGACCGGTACTTGCGAACTGCTTCTGCTTCAGGCACCGCGCGGCAAGAAAGACTGAAGAAAATGGCGTCGGATGCATCTTGTATACCCCTGGCGCACTGACGTCAGGGAAGAAGCGACAGCAACCGACGCCGGACCAAGACTTTGGAACTCTGGGCGACTGCGGGAACGCCTGACGGCAGGATAACCCAAGTGTGATGACTGCAGCAGTGTAACACGATGAACATCACCCTGCACTGAGGAGTGTGTAGCCAAGCCCCTATGAAATCCAGTACATGCAGTGGTGTCAGCTGAGACTTGTTGAGGTTTATGGTAATACCCAGGTACTAAACAATCTGAAGGAGAAGATCCCTGGCCTGAATCTGTCGATGCTCGGAGGGAGCCAATCATCCAGGTAAGGAAAGACCTGAAAACCCTGCAGCTGCAGGTGAGCCGCCACTACCACCATCACTTTGGTGAACACTTGGGGGCAGTGGTGAGCTCAAAGGGGAGCACTCTGAACTGAAAATGATTAGCTCCCAGCTGGAAGCAGAGGAACCTCAGAGAGCACCTGTTCATCTTGATATGGTAGTAAGCGCCCTGGAGGTTCACAGAGCACATCCAGTCATTTATCTGCAAGAAGGGCAGAATGGATTAAAGAGTAACCATCTGGAATTTCATCTTGGCAACCAACAGGTTCAGGGTTGAAAGATCCAGAATGGGTCTTAAGTCCCTTGTTTTCTTTGTCACTAAAAAGAACCTGTAATAAATGCCTGATCCGGACTTGACTGGGGTGATGGGTTGGATGACTTGTTTTGTAAGCAGCCTGGAAACGTCTGGGAGGTGTTTGGGGAGAACAAGGTGATGGAGAGAGGGAATCGAGTAACCTCTGGATATGATCTGCAGAACCCGATTGTTTGTAACTGTCTCACAAGCCGTTGAGTGCAGACATAGTCATCCACTGACTGCCTCCAGAGACAAGCAGTCAGGCAACCCCTCAGGGTTGTTGGAAGGGTCTGTCTGCAAAGGTATCCAGAGACCCTTGGTTCTTCGGACCCCCTCTGCCATGAGGGCGGCATCTATCATATCCCCTCTGCCTCTGGGGGAAAGCAAATCTTGAGAGTCTTGGGAAGAACCTTGAGACTTCAGAAACCACACCTTCTTGACCCCACGCTGATTCCTAGAGTAAGACTGCTGTGGGATGGAGAAGCAGATCCCGATGGCAAAGTCTTCCTGTTCTCGCGCTGGACTAATGGATCACGAACTGTTTCGAACCATCATGGGGGGCTGTGAATGCTACCAGCCTAGCTAGATAGAATTTTGTAGTTAATTCTGTCATTTGTAAATATTAATATAAGCCACAGGCTTGTTCCCTTAAATGTCAAAAGACTGTATTGGATGTTGAACTGAAAAAAAAGATGTAACAGTGCACTCTGCTGTAAGAAAGCTAAGTCAAGCATTGTGAAATTCTTTGATCTAAAACTTGGAGTTGAGATGTCTGGAGGGAGGCATTCTGCCTACTGTTTTGAGGCCAGAGTTAATAGCTAAAATTTACATGTATAATTTCTTTTATTGCTTTGGCTTCCTGACCAGCTGCAAGATCAAAAGGGCTATTAACCTCGGAGTTTGTTAGCCTGGGAACCAGAAAGAAATTATGTAATCTGAAATTAACCAGTGGTACTGTGTTATCAATTTAAAGACAGAAAGAATGAGAGCATGGGAGCATTTGTTTTGAGAACATCCATCACCACCAGCACTGTCTTGCTCTATATGCAAGTTTATTTTAGAACTGTGTTTTCTCTTAGATATAGCTAAGAAACAGGACGATTAGATTAGTTTTTGTTTTCTGTATTTATGTCAGAACTATTCTACTGTATTATTTTATGCATTTTCCTGTGTCTGAACCCTTGACTAGCACTGTGTAGTAAGAAGTATTGCCTTGTGTTATTTATCTATTAAACATTTTAAAACCATTTAACTGTGGCTGTTTTGTGTAGAGATAATTTAAGCTCTAGAGTACATTGCATGCATACAGGGATACTGTCCAAGTCACTCCAAATAAGCCTCGACTGTTCAGTTACACTTACCATTTGGATGATAATATTGCACAGTATAATTGGACACCCTTTCATAAGGGCCTTTCAGTAGCTAATACTAGTGGATGGTGGCAGTGATTTCTACCGTATAGTCTGGGTAAAACGGGCACAGCTGGAGAAACTGTGCCAGCCTTCCCCAGGTGCCTCTGTGTGGTTGTACATAACTCTTATCTCAAACTGTGTGTGTCAGCTACTTGGGCAGGGACACGAAGCACTGGTTGGACAGAGAGGGTGCTGGAGGATTAAGCTTGCCCACTAGGCTGAGATCTGGACCCTATAGCTGTGCCAGTGAGGAGTCTTATTGGGGATTTGGAGAGAAAGGGAGAAATCAGCCCCAGACTGACTGTGATCTCTGTGTACTCTTAAGGGAAATTGTACTTTACTGTGTGTGTATTTGTTATCCTTTCCCTATATGGACTCCCCTTACTGGTGCTAGTAGTGAGGATTGAGGCTCCTTGATTGCTGGGCCAGTGCACGGTCATCACAGGGACATTCATGAAAGACACCTTAAAGGGCTCCAAAAAGCACAGCTGCAGCCAGGCATGCCACATATTGGCCACGCCTGTTCCCAAAGCCCTTAGAGGCACCCTTAATAGCATGTGACAGGAGCCTCATGGAGGTATTAGTGATGTAAGTGAGGGTGGCCATGCAGTAGGAAAAAACATTCTCTCCTAACATGGACCCAGGGACAGACTCAGCAAACTCCTTGATCAGGTCCCTATCTGCAGTTTGATTACATGTGCCAAATAGTTCAGCACATGTAAGGCAAAGGTGCCCGATGCGTAGCTCCACCTCCTAAAACAATCCATCGCCTGAGACTCCCAGTCTGGAGGATGGACCTAAGAGCTTCTTTTTGGTGGCTGCTGCAACCACCATGGCATCTATCGGGGACCCCTTGGACCAGTGAGGCTCATCAGAAAGGGCGCCAAGTACTTTATCCATATGCCTGGGGATAGGCTCAACCATATTAGGTTCCTTCCATGCCTCAAATGAGATAAAATCTACTAGGGGATCTGCGGGGGTGGGGGGGGGATGGGGGACACCCCGGCGGTAGAAGGTCCTGTGTCAGATGCAAAAGGATCTCCATGATGTCTCCAACGGAGACATTTTCTGTGAGTGATCGGGGGGAAGCTTCCCCTTCCTCCAAGTTGGTATCATCTGTGAGATTCTCCAGCAGGAAGTCTAAGTGCCGCCTCTTACATGCATGTTTCCAAGGGGGCTCCTCAGGAGGTGGGGAATTCTGGGGAAGACTCTGAAACCTCGGGTAGTTCCCATGTGGGAACTTCCTGGGGCATACTAGCAACAGGCTACCCCTGAAGGGGCAGGATGGCAGACTCCAACCGAGAAAGAGGAAGCCAGGATGGACTCAGAGGGCAAGCGTGTCAAGGGTCTCGAACGTGCTGAAAGAACCCTGTCCACCACCTCGAATGCAAAAGCCAAGTGGATTCCCCAAAGTTGGCCTGATCCGCCCCTGCCACACCGAGACTCCAAGAGGAAGGGACGACCTCGAAAGTCTTGAAGTCAATGGCACCCCCCTTGGATCAGATGCTGAGCTTAAGAATCAGTCAGTTAGCTCAGAAAATGTCTGAGCCGAGCCACTCACAGCAACAGAGTCGAGGTACCAAGAACCATCGGCGCTGACCCCTCAACACCTGGGAATCTTGGACCCAAGGACTCCAAAACCACGGGGTCAGATTAGAGAAGTGATGGGGAGAAAGGCAGACTGCATGCTCCCAGCCCCGGAGGGGGATAGAGCAGGGCAAGACTCCCAGCTGAATCTGGGCCCGAAGCAACTTCAGCATTATCCTGTCCACCTCTGCTTCGGAGAGACTTCAAGTGGACTGGATAGAACAGGTTATGGATTCAGGCCTGGAATGGAGTCAGGGAGAAGTAGAGACTGGGGGCCAAGTTCAAGAAGTCTCTGCCTCCGGAGAAAAACGAGGTCACCGGAGCCGAGAACAACTCTGGCTTGGATTCAGGCGGGACTTGGCTGGCAGTTCAGCTGAGGAAGAGTGGTCTGGAGATCACTTCCTCAGCCGATCCCGCTCTTTACAGCAGGCCTTCTCTCCATCCCTGGACTTCTTGGTGGGAGGTTGAATCCCAGAAGCCTGGGTGGAAGAGGCCTCAGTAGGGGGTGGAAGGAGGCTCTTCAGTATAAGCTTGTTTCTCCCGTTGATCAAGGTGCGGGGGTTGAATCCCACGCAGATCAAACAGGTGGTGTCCAAGTGGGGGACGTCCAAACAGACAACCATACACTGTGCGGGCATCAGAGGGAGTTTATGCCCACACACTGCGCAGTTCCTGAAGCCAAGTTTAGAGGTCTCAGCCACGGACTGGAAGAGCAGCGTGCACACACACACACACACACACACACAAACACACACACACAAACACACACACACACAAACACACACACACAAACACACACACACAAACACACACACACAAACACACACACACAAACACACACACACAAACACACACACACAAACACACACACAAACACACACACACAAACACACACACAAACACACACACAAACTAACTTACAGACAAGTGGATCTTGGAGCTAAAGATGAACGCACCTGGTCAAAACAAGCAGGAAACGAGATCTGGGGGGAGGAGGAAGACAGGGGCATTATGGATAGACGTATAAGATCCCACAGCAGTTATTGAAAATACTTGGGGGTTGCTTTATTAACATTTTCATTCATGTTATATACAAAAAAACATTTTAAAACAATTTACACATTTTTTCCCATTCACATTTAAAACTTGCAAGATACTGACAAAAGAAATTAACTAAATTATACTTCATTCATTTCCTTTATATTAACCCTCTACCCCCACTCTTTCTTCAACAACCATCTACTTATGCCAGTTAACATATCATTCTCTTCCTTTTATTATATAACATATCCTCACATTTTTCCCTGGCATCACCCATCTTGCCACAAAATACTTCATTCCATGTATCAGTATCATGTCTTTCTACATCATACTTCACTTATATCATACTCATTGATGCATTCAAATCCTCCCCATCTATTTTCATTTGTTAACATTTCCCAGTATTTTAAATTATTTTTACAGTCAGAAAAAACATTTTGTTTCATCATTACAATAAACACTTTTTGAGGCAGAAGGCATGGTTGAAGGCAGGTAAAGGCTATGACTGTGATAGTGAGGGTCGGAACTTTGAATGTTGGCAGTATGACTGGTATAGGGAGAGAGCTAGCTGATATGATGGACCGAAGGAAGGTTGGTATATTGTGTGTACAAGAGACCAGATGGAAGGGCAGCAAGGCTAAGTGTATCGGAGGCGGGTTCAAATTGTTTTATCATGGTGTAGATGGGAAGAGAAATGGCGTAGGCATTATCCTGAAGGAACAGTATGCCAAGAGTGTTTTTGAGGTGAAGAGAGTGTCGGATAGAGTGATGTTTATGAAGCTGGAAATTGATGGTGTAATGATGAATGTTGTTAGTGCATATGCTCCACAAGTTGGGTGTGCGATGGATGAGAACGAAAAATTTTGGAGTGAGTTGGATGAAGTGGTGATGACTGTACCCAAGGGTGAGAGACTAGTGATTGGAGCAGATTTCAATGGGCATGTTGGTGAAGGGAACAGAGGGGATGAGAAAGTGATGGGTAGGTATGGTGTTAAGCAAAGGAACGCAGAAGGTAGAGGATTTTGCGAAAAGGATGGACATGGTTGTGTTGAATATGTATTTTTAACAAGAGGGAGGAGCATAAGGTGACATACAAGAGTGGGGGAAGATGCACACAGGTGGGTTATATCTTATGTAGAAGGGCCAGTCTGAAGGAGATTGGAGACTAAAGTGGTAGCATGGGAAAGTGTAGTTAGGCAGCAAAGGATGGTGGCTTGTAGGATGACATTGGTGATCAAGAGGAGGAGGATGAGTGTGAGGGCAGCACCAAGGATCAAATGGTGGAAATTGAAAAATGGTAATTGTGAGGTGATGTTCAGGGAAGAGTTAAGACAGGCACTGGGTGGCAGTGAAGAGTTACCGAATAGCTGGGTAACTACAGCAGAGCTAGTAAGAGAGATGGCTAGAAAGGTGCTTGGTGTGACATCTGGAAATAGGAAGGAGAACAAGGAGACCTGGTGGTGGAATGAAGAAGTACAGGAGAGTATACAGAGAAAGAGGTTGGTGAAGAAGTGGGATTGTCAGAAAGATGAAGGAAGTAGACAAGAGTATAAGGAGATGAGGTGCATGGCAAAGAGAGAGGTGGCGAAGGCCAAGTATAAGGCGTATGACGAGTTGTATAAAAGGTTGGACAATAAGGAGGGAGAAAAGGACCTGTACCGATTGGCTAGACAGAGGGACCGAGCTAGTAAAGATGTGCAGCAGGTACGGGTGATAAAGGATAATGAGGGAAACGTACTCACAAGCGAGGAGAGTGTGTTGAGCAGATGGAGAGAGTACTTTGAGGGGCTGATAAATGAAAAGACTGAGAGGGAGAGAAGGTTGGATGATGTGCGGACAGTGAATCATGAAGTGCAGTGGATCAGCAAGGAGGAAGTAAGGATAGCTATGAAGAGGATGAAGAACAGAAAGGCTGTTGGTCCAGATGACATACCTGTGGAAGCATGGAGGTGTTTAGGTGAAATGGCAGTGAAGTTTTTAACTAGATTGTTTAATGGAATCTTGGAAAGTGAGAGGATACCTGAGGAATGGAGAAAAAGTGTTTTGGTACCGATTTTTAAAAATAAGGGTGATGTGCAGACCTGTAGTAACTACAGAGGGATTAAACTGATCAGTCACAGCATGAAGTTATGGGAAAGAGTAATGGAAGCTAGGTTAAGAAGGGAGGTGATGATTAGTGATCAGCAGTATGGTTTCATGCCAGGAAAAAGCACTACAGATGCAATGTTTGCTTTGAGTGTGTTGATGGCGAAGTACAGAGAATGTCAGCAGGAGATGCATTGTGTCTTTGTGGATTTAGAGAAAGCATATGACAGGGTGCCTAGAGAGGAGTTGTGGTATTGTATGAGGAAGTCGGGAGTGTCAGAGAAGTATGAAAGAGTGGTACAGGATATGTACGAGGGTAGTGTGACAGCTGTGAGGTCTGCGGTGGGAGTGACGGATGCATTTAAGGTGGAGGTGGGATTACATCAAGGTTCAGCTCTGAGCCCTTTCTTATTTGTAATGGTGATAGACAGGTTGACAGACGAGATCAGACAGGAGTCCCCGTGGACTATGATGTTTGCAGATGACATTGTGATCTGTAGGGAGAGTAGGGAACAGGTGGAGGAGACCCTGGAGAGGTGGAGATATGCTCTAGAGAGAAGAGGAAAGAAGGTTAGCAGAACTAATACAGAATGTGTGTGTGTGAATGAGAGGGAGGATAGAGGAATGGTTAGGAAGCAGGGAGTAGAGGTGGCGAAGGTGGATGAGTATAAATACTTGGGATCAACAGTTCAGAGTAATGGTGAGTGTGGAAGAGAGATGAAGAAGATAGTACAGGCAGTTTGGAGAGGGTGGAGAAGAATGTCAGGAGTGATTTGTGACAGACGAGTAAGAGTGAAAGGGAAGGTCTACAAGAGGGTAGTGAGACCAGCTATGTTATATGGGTTGGAGACAGTGGCATTGACAAAAAGGCAGGAGTCAGGTCAGAGCTTGACGTGGCAGAGTTGAAGATGTTAAGATTTGCACTGGGTGCGACGAGGATGGACAGGATTAGGAATAAGTATATTAGAGGGTCAGCCCAAGTTGGAAGGTTTGGAGACAAAGGCAGAGTGGCAAGATTACGTTGGTTTGGACATGTGTTGAGGGGGGATGCAGAGTACATTGGGAAAAAGATGCTAAGGATGAAGCTGCCAGGTAACAGGAAAAGAGGAAGGCCTAAGGTAAGGTTTATGGATGTGGTGAGAGAGGACATGCAGGTGGTTGGTGTGACAGAGCAAGATGCAGAGGACAGGAAGAAATGGAAACAGTTGATCTGCTGTGGCGACCCCTGACGGTAGCAGCCGAAAGAAGACTACCTTGTTTTGCAAAAATTCTCCACAAAAAAATCTACTGCCTAAAAGAATTCAAATCTTTTTCTGCCTTTTATTCATCTTTTAATCCTCCCTCAACAAAATCCAGTCATATTATACTATCCTTTATTTTCCCATCCGCATCACTTCCACAATTTACTTTTATTTGCATTCTTTTTCTTCCATCTTGTCCTTTTTAACAGTTACCAAGGCTATAGACGAGGGAAAGGTGGTACACACAGCCTACCTATACCTCGCAAAGGCCTTCAACACCATTCCCCATTCTGGTATTATAGACAAGCTCACCAGCCTGAACAAACCCCTATGTCACAAGATGGGTTGCCAATTGGCTCACGGACAGAACTCACATGGTGAGAGTTGTGGGAGCTAGGTCTGACTCTAAACCGGTTACAAGTGGCATTCCCAGGGCTCAGTCCTAGGACCCCTCCTGTTCAGCATATACTTCTCAGATGTACAGACATGCACAGGAGGACTATGGCTGACCAAGTTCGCAGACGACTGCAAACTAGGGGCTATAACTGACTCACCGGCTGACACAGACATCCTCCAAAAGGGTCTCACTGAGACGGATACCTGGTGTCAAAATCATGCCCTCAAGCTAAATGCCAAAAAGTGCATAGTCATCCCCTTTGGAAATAAAGTACCCACAAACTACCACATAGGTGGTAGTCCCCTAAATACGGAAAACGTAATAAGGGATCTGGGGACCCAAGTAGACAGTAATCTCTCCTTTGATAATCACATTGCCAAAGTGGTTAAAAAATCCTTCTATCTGGCCCACCTAATCAAAAAATGGTTTGCATCCAGATCAAAAGAGGTCATTGTGCCCCTCTACTCATCAGAGTACAACGCCCCATTTGGGATGTAACTTACAAGACACCTGCAACACCTGGAAAGACCACAGAAGTACCTCACCAAGAGGATCACTGGCCTCAAACAGATGCTCTATGCAGTTCGACTGAAGAAACTCCAGCTGTACTCAGTTGTATACCGCCTGCTCAGACGTGATCTCTGCCTGACATACAAGGCCATTTCCAACCCAGAATTGATGGACATGCTCCACCTAAAGAAAACCTTATCCCCTCAAGCCACACACTCTAGGGATCTAAACCTCACCACAACAATAAATAGGACGTGCTGGAGGGACAGATTCCTGTCCCAGAGACTTCTCATGCTTTGGAACAAGATTCCAATCTACATTAGGCAGAGCTCCTCGCTAGCACTCTTCAAGAGAAACCTTGATGAGTGGATGGGAAACAGAAACTTTACCCCGATGATCACTTCAGTGGCTCTGCTGGACAGGGGCACAGGGAACTAATCTAAGGGGGCGGCGAAAGCCAACACATTCTGGCTAGGCTTATAAATACCTTCAGGCAGATAGCCTAGTACCTACCTATGAACCTATATGTTTTTATATTTTCCATAAGTCTTAGCTATGTTTTTTTCCCTTTTTAACTTTTCTGCCAATCTAAAATTTTAAACTACCTTCTTTATTATAAACTATTCCTCTTCTGTTTTCTGACTTGAGATCCAGATGAAACTAAAATCTCAGATTACTTTTCCATTTTAGTGGAAAACCCAATTTCCCCTAGATATTGTTACTTTCCTAATGCACAAGTATTCAACATATACACCTTTCTGAAATATATAAAAACTTTTCTACCAAGCAAAAATGTTTGGTTTCAATATTGCTATTGATTAACCTTTTACCAAATGTTACTTCCAAAATCTTTAATTTCTTGTGAATTACATTATATTTTTTTTAATCTTACAAAATCCATTAAATTTCATTTTAATTACAAGCCAGCTCTGGGAGTCAGATACCATTCCAGTTCCAGCGGGTCTTGGTAGCAAATGCCTGAGAAAGAGATGGACTTGCTGTGGATTCCAGCAGCATCTCAAGGCTGGGCATCTGAATCAGACTGGCCAGTAGACAGTTCAGCATAGCTTTCTTCAACTCCTTTTTTTTTGGTGTGAGCAAGATGTCTAAGGTCAAGTGTTCTACCATTTTGGTTTGCGTGAGGTGCTTCAGATATTGGGTCTCTAAGTATGTGTTGAATGCAGGAAGAGTACAGAGATATTTAGGAACAAACGTAACAGAAATAGTTTCAGTAATTTTGTTCAGCCTCTAGACAAAATAATTACTGGGAGTGGAGGTCCTTATAAGGTATCTTATCATCTCACTCAGTCACACATCCCTCCCTTAGCAAACATTAACAAATCTTTTAGAGAAAAATACAAGAAAAAGCAGGTTCTGCAACAGTGTACTTATCTGAGTACTTGTAAGCAGTGGCAGCAGCCAATATCAATGTGGAGAACAGACTAGTGGGAGTGAAGATCTTGTGTTTGATTGGCAGCAAGACAGTCTGTGGCTCTTACACTTCTACACTCACTTATGTATCCCCTATGCCTACAGGCTTAGGTCATACATCAAAAAGTACAGTTGTGTACACTTACTATAAATGTAGATGTTCGAGTGTATTCACTGTTGCAGTCATTACATTTGGGTAATCTGCTGGCAGGTTGCCCTCAGTCGGCCTGAACAACAAAGTCTTGGGTCCTGCGTCGGTTGCGGTCTCCTCTTCCATGACGTCAGATCGTCAGGGGTATAAAACATGCAGCAGACACCATTGTAATCAGTTTTTCTTGCCCCAGATGTTAGGTGCCCCCCCCCCCAAATGGGGAGCAAAAATATATAAAAAAACTGTAAATATATAAATGCACCTTAGAAACATAAAATTTACCTTCAACTAAAAGCAAATACACCACAAAGGCTTTTGAGCGCCTGGGTTTGCCCTGAGTGGCTCTGTTGGACAAAGGAAAGGACCAATTTTTAGTAGGCCAGTGCCTACTGAACCTGGGTGGCTGCACTTGCAAGAAATCTTTTACAGTATGCATAAATTTAGCTTTGTCTTCCATTTTCTTTAAAATGTCTTCTGTCTTATTACCAAACAGAGTGTATCATGCTGCAAAGGGGCATCCGGCAATTTAGCTTTAACATGATCAGGCAGATTTTGCTCCTTGAGCCAGGCATGCCTTCTTATCACAGATCCAGTAATGGCAGCCCTACAGGAGGCCTCCAAGGAATCAAAACCACATTGCAAAGTATGCTTTCCAACCTGTTCTGCTGAATGCAATAAATCCTGTAACTCTATTTTCCACACAATCAGAAATCATCATCATTTTCTGTTTCAGTAAGCCCATAACATGCTATTGATATTTAAGCATATGAAACTGGCAGTTTAAAGCCTTGATTGCCAAGGTTGCAGACGTATAAAACCTTATTACCCCATCTATCCAGTGCCCTGGAATCTCTATCAGAAAGGGTAGGATTTTTGTATGTAGAAGCCTTTGCACCCTTGGGACCCTGAGAAATAGTCTCAGGATCAGCAGCAGGATTTTTGAAAAGAAATTTGTGGGAGTCAGGAACCCTGTAATATCTGTCTGGCTTACTAGGAGCCGGAGGCAGGGACTCAGGAGCCATGCTTGATTCCAAGAACACATCAACAATGTCTAAAACAGGAGATATTGCCAAAGGCCTATGCTGAGGAAGAAGGAGGAAATCCCTAAGCCTCTTTTTTGATTCAGAGAAGTCCTGACTCTCCCAGTGAAAATGTTCCCTTAAAGTATGCTAAGTCTCTCTAAAAGAGTAATCCTCATGAGGAGATGCAGATGGGATGGATTCCTCTGCATCAGAATCCTCATAAGGTGGAATAGAAAATTCCTGATCAGAAGAAATGGAAACCTGATCTGACGATTCATAATCAGTGCCTTGCCTAGGCCTCTTAGCAGGGGGGGTTGGGAACCCCTGATCAAGGTAATTAAATCCTCAGTCATTTTGATCATTTGTTTTTTAGGCATAGGGGCCTGAGCACGTGGCTCATGCGTCATTTTTTTAGACATAGAAGTTGTTTTTGACCTTGTTTTTGTTGATGGCATCGGTTTAATATAAAAATGTTGAGGCCTGAAAACACCCTCAGAAGCCGGTGCCTGCTCAGCGGCTCTGGACCCATCCAAGGGAGAGACATCCGCGGGTTCAATACTTAGCGAATCTCGTGGCATACTGGACTTCGAATGGGTCTCGGTAGAGGCCTGCGACTCAAAAGTAGTGGGTATCGGGGGCTGAGAAAGCGCCCGAGTACTGGCGAACCGGCGACTGACTTAGGAGACGCTTTGTCGTCTGTTTTGGACCTCGGCGGTCTGTCTCTGTTTTTTTCCTTGCGTTTTTTGTGAACTCCGGTAGTCGGATTGCTAACTACGACATTTCAGGGTAGTTAAATCTTGAGCCAAAATTTTCAGAAGCAAAAATATACAGACGATTAATAGTGTATTGGTTAAATTTAGCACAAAACCGACAGCAAGGCACATTGTGATCAGGGCCGAGGCAAGGAATACAGTACAAATGAAAATCTTTATGAGGTATTTGCATCCCACAAGTAATGCAATTATTAACTTTTATTGACATCGGTAAGGAGCAAGAAAAAGTTTCCCCAATGGGGTACTTAGCTTTAGTTGAAGACTTTGGTTCTGAAACTCGAAAACGAAAATTTCAGGAGTCAGCCGACCGGCACTTGCGAACTGCTTCTGCTTCGGGCACTGCACAGAAAGAAAGACGGATTAAAATGGCTTCGGCTGCATGTTTTATACCCCTGATGACCTGACGTCATGGAAGATGAGACAGCAACCGATGCAGGACCCAAGACTTTGAAAATCAGGCCGACTGAGGGCTACTGCAAGCAGATAACCCAAATGTGATGACTGCAACAGTGAAACACGAACATCAGTGGCATACCTTTTTGCTAGTTGTGACATACTAATGGCAGGAGGACTGTATATTGAAAGGCATAATAATGTGGCAAGACTGTTGCACTGGGGATTGTGCAACCATTATGGTATCGAAGTGGCTGAAAAACACTAGAAACATGAGCCACAAAGCATCATAGAAAATGAAGTGTATACCACATGGGATCACCCATTACCAACAGTTCAAAAGATAGATGCTAGGAAACTGGATACAGTGGTCCAAGAAAAGAAGCACTGACCACTGAAACTGCTATACCCACTGACTACAGTTTCTTGTGTACAGTGACACACAAAGTTATAAAATATCAGGAACTGCAGGCAGAAACAAGATCAATGTGGAAGAAAGATACTCAGAGTTCCAATAGTAGTAGGAGCAACGGGTCTTACAAAAAGAATTTACAATTGTATTTAGGTATGTTACCAATCCATGTAACCCTGTACGAACTGTAGGAAGAGTCATTATTGAGCACGCACATTGCAGGTGTTGCGAAGAGCACTTTTGGCTGACATCAAACAATATTAATTTCATGAACTTTAACTGTACTTTGACTAGGAATGGGGGTGTATTCCCATCATAGTATTACAAACCCAAAAGACTTGGAGAAAAAAAAAAAAAAAAAAAAACACGAAAGAACCATAGGGAGATCCACCGTAAGCAGGTCCAGGTTTTTACCAATACACCAAAAGGAAAATCTCTTCCACTTGGAAAGGTAAGAGTTCCTTGTATTGGGTTTCCTGGCCTCCTGCAGGATGAAGTATGTCCTCACAATAAATGTGTATGAAGGGAATTAGGGCTCTATCACCCACAGGGTCAGTTGAAGAGTGGCAATGTGTGGGTGAATGGGGAGGGAAGCTCCTGCTCTGTGAGTAAATCCACTCTGAGGTAATTTGTGATGACTGCCCTTGGCTACATGTAGAAGGGAGAACCAGTGCTGTCTTGGCCAACAGGGAGTCACTAGCAAGATTTTAGATCTGTCCTGTTGAATTTTCAGCAGGACTTCCGGGATGAGTGGTAGGGGAGTGTATGCATAAAGAAACTTCCCCTTCCAACAGGCAGACAGGGCCATCCACTTTCAATGCCTGAGGATGAGGATTTCTGGCACAATGTTGGAAGTGGTTTGTTCGGAGGGGAGGTAAACAAGTCTATCTGTGGAATATCTCACTGGTGGACAATGTCCAGGAACACATTTCTGTGAGGTATCCATTTGTGGGCCTGTGTTCTGGATTTGCTCAGTGGGTCTGCCACAGAGTTCTGACTAGAAGGAATGTAGACCCCCTGGAGAGATTTCCAGAAGGCAGGCTAGTTCCAAAGCCTGTAAGGCTAGTCTGCAAAGGAGGTTGGAAGGACTGTAAGGCAAGGATCAGTGCCTTTATCTCCTTTACATTTATGTGGTCTTTGCTCTGAGAGGGGGGTCCATTGTACCTGAACCGTGTGTGGGCCCACAGCTGCTCCCCAACCTGCATCCAAAGCATCTGTGTATAGGTCCTGAGTTGTTGGGGCCAATGAGTGAGTGGGAAGTCCTGGGTTTATAATCAAATCCCTATCCACCACTGGAGCGCCTCCTTGAGGCAGGGTGGAAGTGGAATTGGGAAATCTAGTGGATGGGAATGCTGAGACCACACAGACTTCAGGAACCATTGGAATTCCCTCATGTGGAGCCTTACTAGGTGTAGCATAGGGATGGTAGAGGCCATCAGTCCTACGATTCATAGAAACTGCCTTGCAGACAAGAGTTTGAGGACGAGAATCTCTGAGAAAACTAGGGTGATCTCCTGGCCTTCGAGGGTTGGGTGGGGACACCATTTTGTCTGTCTGCAATCTGCATCCCAAAAAGACTTGATCTTGAGATGGGGTGAGAGTAGACTTTTTGAAGATGATGTTGAATCCCAGGCAATGCAAAATGGCCATGGCTAAGTGGAGGTTGTTTCTCAGCTCCTCCAAAGAGTTGGCTTGGAACAGAAAGTCATCTAGGTAAGGAAAGATCTGAATGCCTTGGAGTCTGCAGAAGGCAACCACTGGCACTAAGCATTTTGTGAAGACTCTTGGAACAGTGGAGAGTCCAAAAGATAAGGCAGAGAACTGAAAATGGCAGGAGCCTACAGAAAAAATTAGAAATTTCTTGTACTTGTGATGAATGGGGATATGGAGATGAGCATCCTTTATGTCTATGGATGCAAGGAAGGCCTGAGGGAGGATAAGATGGAAGACGGTCTGGAGATTTACCATTTTGAAGAAAGGCACTTTCAGATAGATGTTGGGTCTCCACGGGCCTTCATTCCTGGGAACCAGAAACATGCACCAGTAGAAGCCTGTTACTTTCTGGGTAGGGGCACAGGTTGGATTGTGCCCTGTTCTAGCAGGTTTTGCAATAATGGGGAAAAGTAGTTTATTTTTGGGGGTTGAGGGATAACCCTGAAAGGAGGTACTGTGTGCCAGATCATAAAATATCCATTTTTTATGCTGCTGAGGACCCAAGCGTCTTGACAGATGGTGGGAAGGGAGAGGGGAAAGCAAGCAAGGACTTTGAGGTGTCAGGAGAAAGAGCCCATTCTATTAGGAAAGGACTGCTTAGCCAACTGGAGAGCAGAGGAAGAAGAAAACTGATGTGTTTTCTTGGTTCCTTTGGAGGGTTTGGAATGGGGGGGGTCTGGGATTGCCTGCGGACAAAGACCCACTTCCCAGGGTAGTTCCTATGAAACCTAGGCACTGGAGAGACCAATATATGTTTAATGTCTTTTAGCTCATTGCTCTTTTCCTGCAGGGGCTTGAACAGTTCTGCAGATGTTTTGCTAGATAAAGTGGTGTTGTAAAGCGGAGCACCTATAAGCTTCACCTTGATGTCCTCAGGAAGGGGTTGAAGCCTCAGCCATGTGAACCTTTTTAATGCAGAGGATGAAGCTGCAGCTCTTGAAGTGGCTTCAACTGCATTGTAACCACATTTGATGGAATGTCTAGCCACCTGTGAGGATGCGGCAATAAGAGAAGATGCCAGGGCTTTATTCTCAGAGTCTGGCATGTCAGACACTATCTTTGGCAGCTGTGACAAGCTCATGGTGTAGTCATATGGGTCTGGTAATTCAGGACTCTGAAGGCTGAAGTAACTGAAGTACAAATTTTGTTACCCAGACTCTCCAACTGCCTACAATCCTTGTCTGAGAGAGGTAGAAGGAAGTGATCTAGAAGCCTTATCAGAGACTACTGAAATTACAGAGGGGGTCTGCCACAGGGGCCTTGAAAAGAAAATTGCATTCCCAAAGCACTTTGTAATACGTGTCTGGCTTTTTAGGGGCCTGAAGCAGAGTCAGGGTGTGAAAACGTGGAGGCAAAACCATCCAAAAAGGCTGGAATAACTGGAGGGATGGCAGACGGACTAGGGGGTCTGCACCTGAAGAAGGTCATATCGTTTTTGAACCTCAGACATTTGTGAGCTGTCCCATTAAAAATGGTCTGTCATCTTTGAGATGTTCTCACCAAAGGAAATCTCCATAGGGGATTCTGTCCCACTGGGGTCTTCTTCTGGGGAAGCATAGTCCAAGGGGGAAGGGATTTGGGATGAGTAAGCTAATGAGCCATTGCCATCAGAACAAAATTCTGCTACTGAAGTGGCTTGTGCTCTGGATCTGGAGAAACCCACAGAAGGGAAGCTGCCTGGTCTCAGAGCCAGGAAGGCCTTGAACAGTCTTTGGGTAAAATTCTGCCACTCCTTCTGAGGGTCTGGTGGGGGACAGGAATGTTTTTTCTTTGTAGGGGTAGGGTATCCATCCAATGCTGAGAGAGAGAGGGCCGGATGTAAGCATACACTATCAGATTCAACGCAACATCCTCTCACCACAATCTGTGCGATTCCTCTTGGGCCTTTAGACACGATGAGCTTATGTTTCCTCCCTGGACATTGGGGACCGATGTCTGACAGGCCTCTCTGGACATGTATGCGTTCAGCTCCAATGTGGCTTGTAAAACAGGCAGATTCAGATCCACAACGGAGCATACCTCTGAGCTCTTATGTGCCTTGGGAGAGAAGCAGCTTCCGGCCTAGGTCATTTGGCCTTCCGCTTAGTAGGCTCGGTTGTTGGGTCCGAGGAACCTACCGTTGCACTTTTAGCCAAGAATTTAAGTCATTGTTTCCGCCGGCTACAAATGGTCTTGGGCACAAAGGATTGACAAACTGAACAGTTTTTATGTTTGTGGTGGGCCCAAAACAGAAAAGGCCCTGGGAATGGCAACCTCGTGTGGAATCTGCCTTCCACAGTCGTACTTCCCTTTCCTGGATAACATTAACCTCAACAAAGAGAAAACAATAGCAAAAAACAAAAGGATTCGCCAATGGGGCACTTATCTTTATTGAAGAAAATGATTCCAACAGCAGACTGACGTCTGGGACTGGCAATCCAACTGATGGCAAAGTAGTTCTGAGGATGGTGTGCACATATGTCACTTCTATGGCCTATGTCTGATAGCCTAAATCAGACGAACCGTGCACTCTACAGTGGTAAAAGACTGACATACTGGCCGATGTCGGGTCACCTTGGCAGGCAACTCCATGTAAAAAAAATACTGCAACAGATGAATAGAAGGATATAATCAGTTTTAAGTTTTCTGTCCCCCCCACCCCATATCTCTCTCTCTCCCTTACTCTGTCACTTCCTTGTTGGTTCTCTTTCATAATTTTGTAAGCTTTCCTAGCTTGTATTCCTCTTCACTTCTAAATATATTTTATAGTACTACTTTATACACAACCCAACACTGTGTCCAGTTTTTCTAAAATGGTCTCATTGTCATTCAATCTTTCCATATTTCTTTCATTATTTCTTCCCACTTTAAACTCTGCAGTTAATATCTTCATCCCCTTTCCCCTACTTTGTTAATCTATATTCCCCCAGCCTAGCCTATACTGCTCTATAATCTGAAAACTATCTGCTCTCCCATTTATCTCTTTCAAGTCCCTGGAAAAAACTATATAAATCCATTTCAGTCTTAAAAATTCCTCCCTTTGAATGCTTACTTTCTATCTTCCCTATTTTAAAATCTCTATATTTCATTAATTCTGTTAACATCTTAATATCTTATTTTTCCCTTTTCTTTCCGGGGTTACAGCTGAAGTCTCCTACCATCATTACTGACATACTCATTAACACTTTTTTTTTAATCCTTCAAACAACCAATTCCTTTCTGTCATGTTAGTGTATGCATAAATCACTAATCTTTTACATTTTTTCTCATTCGCATATCACTATCCTTCCTGGTACTACTATTGTTGCATCTATAATTCTTAAGCCTTCATTTTTCATAGGATCTTCTGTTCTAGAACATGTCATTTCTTATTGTGCAATTTACACCCCCCCAAAAAAAAAATGCTGTACTCCATTCCCTTTCATTCTTTGTTTTATCTGGCATCCAGCAAAAAAAAAATCACCCATTTTTTTTTTTTTAACATAATGCCCAACCACCAGACCTCTTGTAGCATTTCTAATGCTTTTCAAATTTAAAGCTAAAATTTCTATACTATCCTTTTCCATTTTGTTTTACTTCCAGAACTTACTTTTCTTTTCGTTTTACTTCTAGAACTTACTTTTCTTTTTCTTAAGTCTCCTGTAAATTGGATTTTCATTATCTTGTTTTCTGGTCTCCTTTCCCCGCCATCTTCCTTTCACTTCCCATCAGTGGAAATCTGTTTTTCTGTAAATTAACCTCACTTTGAGCAGTTATTTGCTCTCAATTACCTCTTCATTCTCTTAACCGTTATTCAGCATCACCCTCCCCATGCCAATTTCTCTTTCAACATCTTTTGTACTAATATTTTCGTCTATTTATCTTGCTTCTGAGCTTTCCTCATCATCTTGTTGTGTCTTTCGGCTTATCCCGGTTAGGGGTCGCCACAGCGGAACTCCGGTCTGCTAATGTTTGGTAGTGGATTTTTACGTGCCGAGTTACCAGCCCTGACGCACAACCTTCAACGAAGGCATGCCCATTCACACATGCCTCCACACAGAAGACACTCTAGCTGAGAATCGAACGGGACAGCGTCTTGCTGTGAGGCGGCAACGCTACCGCAGCACCACTACCGCGGGCAGCTTTCCTCATCATCTACTCTTTCCTTTTCAAATATGGGACAGCCAAAACAGAACTGCCCAAATTATAAACATTTTCTACAATCCAGCTTATATATTTTTTATGTCCCCTCTCCTCACACTGACCAAACCTTTGTTTTCTAGAGTTTTGCGCTTGAATTTCATTCCCACAGACGCATGCTTTTTTTGGAACCTCTACTGAAACAAATCCTCTCCACACACTCAGCTATTGTATTTCAAATATGTTGGTTTTCCCATCCTTAGCATCCATTGTTACACAAACCTCCCAGTCCCACTGTCCACACATTTCTTTCATCACATACCTTTTTTAACACAAGGTAGACCAGGAATTCAAGGAGATGTCTTGCACCACTGCTATACTGGAGCAGACATTAGAAAAAAAGATGGACATTACAAGAGGTGACAAGAATGCAAACCTCATGGCTAGGGATGCCATGTCCCAGCAAACTGCCAAATGAGAAATGACAGGAAAGTAAAAAGGAAAACTATATTAGTCAGAGAAGCAGGAGCACCAATATACAGGCAGTTAAATAAATACATCTCCATTATCTAGGGTCCACAAGGAGAGACGTAAAGATCCTGGAATCCTTGACATACACTGCCAAGTGTCAGAAAGGAGGCATTCTAGTGCCACAGGAGACTAGAGACTGACCCAGGATTAGGACCTAAACATATCTAAAAATACCCAAGTGTGATCAGGAAAATTGTAGAACAGCCATCAACTCAGAAGTTTGAAAATAAGGAAGGAGCGGGAACCAACACCATATGTATCAGGAGGCCTAGTCATGAGTAAATTCTGGTAGAAATGGACACTAGCCACGAACTCTGAACTAAACAGTCATAACAAACATTAAGAAAGAGGAGGAAGGGAAAAGCCTGATTAGCCTCAAAGATCAACATTAACAGAGTAGACATCACAACCGCACCCAAAAGGTATAGATGGTATCAAGGTTAATCATGTGGCCGCCAATGTCCACCTCTATGGAAAACTGCTAACCCTAAGACGATAAAGAAACCAAGTGAAGTAGCTGAATTGGACCCACTCACAAGTAAAAATACAAAGAGACTGCTGTAGTAAACGAAATCCACTTTATTCACTCATGAATTGTTTTTGTGGAGTGAATAAAGTGGATTTAGTTAATAACAGAGTCATCTATTTTTACTTGTGAGTGGGTCCAATCCAGCTACTTCACTTGGTTTCTTTAACCCTAAGATGATGTTGGGGTTCAGAAAGTAGAAGATCAAGAGTCCACAGCAAAGGTGCACTCTACTTAGATTTCACAGCAACAAAAAAGATGTTAGGATCTGGAGAAGCGAAACTGCAATCCAAATGGTAGCTTGCTACAGATCCCCCACCATGCCCCAGGATTCTCACTCCTTTTCTTGATATGTCAAATACTAGGGTTCAACCAAACACCCTAACAATGAGCGATTTCAACTACCCCACCATTAACTGTGAAAACTACTCGTGTACCAATTCCTTCACTCAACGTTTTCTGGAATTCATAAATTCCAATGCCCTGGATCAACTTATCCACACCCTCACCAGGGGCAACAATATCCTAGACCTAGTCATTACCAACATGAGTGACCGGTGTTCCACACCTGAAGTCAACTCCTCGTTGGTCAGATTCTACCATAAGCTAATCACCCTAGATATCCGCATCCCACCCCCACCCACTATTAAGGAAACCATGGTACAAATTTTCTCCAAAGTCAACTTCATGCTTCTTAAGACAGAAGTGGCGAACTTCATGACACCCATGCAGATGGACAATACAGTTACGACTGCTGAATCCTACACAAATGCACTCTATAAGCACTTACACGAGTGCATGGATCATGCTATCCCAAACAGAACCAAGACGCTAACCTCCAAAAAAAAAGGAAGCCAATCCAGTGGTCCCCTGCCATAAACAAACTTTACAACAGAAGGAAGAAACTGTTGCAAGAGAGAGTAAAATCCCATGAGTGAAGAAGCTCCCTGGTCAGTATCAGTAAGAAGCTGAGACCCCTTAGAAGATCCTCCAAAGCTAGCTACGAAAAAGAATCACCACTAATTCTAAGGGTAACCACAAAGCATTCTATAGCTATGTCAAGAATCTCAATGGCAACACCCAGATCTGCTCTGAGTTACAGCACAACGGCATGAAAATTACAGAAGCAAGTGATATTGCCAACATCCTGGCAGATAGGTTCAGTGCTAACTTTACCCCCCTCTCACCCCCTTACAGGGCCCATATTTATACAGGAAGAATGCAGAGTCCCTGTAATCACATCTATGCAGGTAAAAGCTGCACTCTCTAAAACCAAAAACACAGCATCCATGGGAGCGGACAACATCCCAGGCTTTTTTTTACAAGAACGTCAGAACGAACTGGCTCCCTACCTAAGCACAGTGTTCAATCATAGTCTCACATCAGGCTTTGTGCCCACTGAATGGCGCACAGCAACAGTTATTCCACTCCACAAAGGGGGAGCCATCACTGATCCTGGGAACTATCGCCCTATTAGCCTGACGAGCCTGGTCTGCAAGGCCATGGAACGTATCATGGAACTCAAAGACATTGGTAATCTCCAAACTCTGGACCCCACCCAGTTCGGGTTTGTGAAAGGCAGATCATGCCTTCTGAACCCGATCGACTTCTTTGAGGCAGTCACCAAAACCGTAGACGAGGGTAAGGTGGTTCACACAGCCTATCTTCACCTCGCCAAGGCTTTCAACACCATCCTCCATTCTGGAATTATAGCTAAACTCACTAAACTAGGTATAAATCCCTATGTCACAAGATGGGCTGCCAACTGTCTCGCTGACAGAATCCACACTGTAAAAGTTGCAGACTCCAAATTTGACTTCAAACCAGTGACAAGTGGAGTACCACAAGGTTCAGTCCTGGGACCTCTCCTGTTTGGTATCTACTTCTCTGAAGTATAGGCTGACACAGAAGGACTCCGGCTAACGAAGTTCGCAGATGACTGCAAACTAGGAGCCATAGTAGAGTCCCCAAATGATGTGGACATCCTACAGAAGGGCCTCACTGAGACAGATGCCTGGTTTCAGAGGCATGGCCTCAAGCTCAATGCCAAAAAGTGCATTGTCATCCCCTTTGGTAAAAACTCTGTACCCATGAACTACCACATAAACGGCAGTCTACTTAACGCTGAATGTGTGAAAAGAGACCTTGAGACCCAGGCGGACAGTGGTCTCTCCTTTGATAATCACATCACCACAGTAGTCAGGAAATCCTTCTATGTGGCACATCTCATCGCAAAAGGGTTCGCATCCAGGAAAAGAGAGGTCATTGTTCCCCTGTACTCGGCACTCATTAGACCCATTATAGAGTACAATGCCCCTTTTGGAATGTACCTCAAGACATCTGCAGCAGCTGGAAAGGCCACAGAAGTACCTCACAAAGAGGATTACTGGCCTCAAAGTATTGCCCTACACTGACTGTCTCAAAAAACTCAAGCTTTACTCTGTAGCATATCACCTACTCCAAGGAGATCTCTGCCTAACATATAAAGCTATGTTAAACCCAGAGCTGTTGGACATGTTACACCTAAAGAAATCCCAGTCCTCCGAGCTAAACGCACTGGGGACCTAAACCTTGTCACCACAATAAACCGGACATGCTGGAGGGATAGATTCCTGTCCTAGAGACTTCCTATACTCTGGAACAAGCTATCCATCTATGTTAAGCAAAGTTCCTCTTTAGCACTCTTCAAGAAAAATCTTGATGAGTGCATGGGAAATAGGAAATGCATCCCGGGGATCACTTCTGTGGCTCTGCTTGACAGCAGCACAGGAATTTAACTTTCTTGGGTGGCATAAGCCAGGGAACCTTGTTGGCTAGGTTTACTTAGGCCCTTGGGATGATAGCCTAGTATCTACCTATGATAATATGATAGCTGGCTCAAAGGAGGCCTGAGTTTGTATCCCTTTTGTAATTCTGAGACCTGTAATAGGGTCCTGGGATTATCTGGGTGGGGGAGGGGGGGGCAGTGAAACTAAAAGAAAACAAGAATGTCAAGGGTTGTTCTCCTTAGAGTTAATCTTTTGCAGGGGGACAAGCCCTCCTACACATACTATACCAAGGCTACTGACATAATCCAGGGACTGCCATACATCAGAGAAAATTTGAATCTAAGACACAGCTATTTTGCACTTGGCATACATACTGTTATTTAACTCCGCAGTTATTTTTGTTTTTTTTTGGGAGGGTGTTCTTTATGCCTTGCCTTCCCTCCTTTTCAGGATACAAAGGAAGCATGGGCTTCTACTCTACAACTTTGTAAAGACATGGGGTACACCTATTCAACATGGAATTTGCTTCCTGGCGTTTTACTGGATATAGACTGCTCTTACAGTCAATCAGAGCAATCTTTGGCTTAGAAAAGAATGCCTGCCTCAAGTGGATGTGAGATGAGCAGCCATTAGCTTGTCTTTGTGCAATAGTGTGATTGGGGAGTGTACTGGGCTTAGTTTTATCGTGGACTCATTCCGTCTTCCTAAGCATCAATATTTTGTTTAATAGTGAATAATAATTTAACAACTTGTACTTTATTATTACATAGGACATGCGTGTCACAGCTATGTTTGCTGTACAGTTCACATTTGTTGCACTAACAGAAACCTCTCCTACTTGCTGTATAATGCATTAAAGACTTTAGAGCTTTATTAATACACATGTGCTGTTGCTATTGTGCTATACAGTTAGTGTTTGTTGTGTAGTAAAAAAAAGTACCGCTGTGTACACTTACCATAAATGTAGATGTTCGAGTGTATTCACTGTTGCAGTCATCACATTTGGGTTGATTCCCAAAGTTGAGGAAAAGGGTGGAGGCAGTCAAGGAAACTAGGGGCTGGCTAGGATGCCCGGCAAGACTGCAGGGGCAAACCCTCCCCTGGATTTAGAGAAGAGAGGCAGGTGGTAATGCTTGGTAAAAGTGTGAACAGATGTCCAGGTGGCAGCCTCCAGGATGTCCCTGGTGGGGACTCCGCTGAGGAAAGCTGCAGAGGTTGAGGCTGTTTTGGTGGAAGATGTCCTGGCCCCCTTGAGGGGAGGCTTTCCATGCTGTTTATACCAGAAATGGATGCAGTGTGCTATCCATTTGGAAATGGTTTGTTTGGAGATGGCTTTGCCTTCTGCCCCTGTAGCAAAGCTAACCAGCAATTGATCAGATTTTCTGAAGGCTTTAGTCCCATCTAGATAGAATCTGAGCTGTCTGTGCACACCTAGAGTGTGAATAATCCTTTCCCCCTTGTTCTGGCAATTAGGAAAAAAAGGTGGGCAAATAAATGGACTGGTTGAGAGCCACATTGGACACCATCTTGGGCGTGAAGGATGGGTTAGTTCTGAGGGATACCCTGTCTGCATGGAAGATGATGAAGGGTTCCACAGCCATGAATGCTTGCAGCTCAGAAACTCTTCTGACTGAAGTGATGTCCAGAAGGAATGCTGTCTTCAAGGAGAGAAAGTTAAGCTCTGCAGAAGCAGTTGGTTCGAAAGGGGAAGGGTTAGCTTTTCCAATACAAAGTTAAGGTCCCAAGCTGGTGTTGGTGCCCTTCTGGGTGGTCTCACATTGCTAGCCCCTCTTAAGACCTGTTTAATCAAAGGATGTGAGAAAAGGGGCTGCTTAGTGGGGAAAATGAGCAGAAATAGCAGAGGCATGGATTTTTATAGAGGAGAAAGAGAGGCCAGTGTATAGTAGGTCAGCTAAGTAATACAGGATGAGAGGGAGGGCTGTGCTGTATTGGCTCCCTTTGCCTGGATCCAGGTGCAGAACCTTTTCCATTTATCCGCATAAGACTTTCTGGTGCTAGGACATCTGGCCTCACAGATAATATCCAAAACCTGTTTACTGAGGATGGCAGAATGGTTTGGAAATTGGGGAATAAGCCAAGCTGCCAAATTGAGCGTCTGCAATTGGGGATGCACAAATTCCCCTTCCCTCTGGGTCAGGTGGTTTGGGATCTGAGGAAGATGCCATAGAGGTAGAGGGGACAGACTGCACAGCAAGGGGTACCAGTGCTGCTGGGGCCAGTCTGGAGCTATAAGAATGGTCCTTGGTTTTTCCACCCTTATTTTGGGCAGTACCCTGAGTATGAGAGGTAGGGGAGGAAAGGTAAAGACCGATAGAGTGACCCAGGGGAAGGACAGAGCATCCACTTTCAAAGCCATGCAGTGATGCTCCATGGTGCAGAATTTACTGAGTTGATGGTTGGGTGTGGGAGGCAGAGAGGTTGACTTTTGGGGTTCCCCATTTCTGAGTTATTAGGGTGAAGGTACTTCTGCTGAGTTGCCACTTGTGTGGGTCCAGAAGATTTCTGCTTAATTGGTCTGCCAGAGAGTTGAGAGAGCCTGGTAGCAATTGTGTTGACAGGTGTAGTTGCATGGTAGAGGCTGTGTACCTACCAAAGGGTCATGGTCAGCCTGCACAGAGGGTAGGAGTGAGTCCCTCCCTGCTATTTATTGTACCACATCACAGTGGTGTTGTCTGTTTTCATCGGGAGAGCCTCTGGAGAGAGAAGGGGCTTGAAAGCTATCAAGGTGTGCTGCACAGCCATCATCTCTTTTTGACTGATGTGCAGAGGGATTTGCTGTGGGCTCCATTGGCCCTGTATGCACCTGCTGGCCAGGTGTGCACCCCAAGCATAGTCTGAGTCTGTGGTGAGGGTCTGGGCAGTGGGGGGTGGGGAGAAAGGCAGCCCTTGTTGTGAGAGCATGCTGTTGCCCACAAAAGAAAATCTTTTCTGAGGCAAGGAATTACAGACAGAAGAGTTTTTAGGTCGAGAGTGTTGACACCAAAGGCTCTTTAGGTACCATTGCAGTTTCCTCATATGCATTCTGGCATATGGAATAAGTAGTATGCAAGGTGCCATGAACCCCAGAGCTTGCAGGATCGTCCTTGCAGATAGCTGGGGCCTGGTGGCTAGTTGAGAGAAGTAGGCTGTTAGGAAAATTTGTTTCTCTGGAGTAAGGTATGCCATCTGAGATGCTGTGTCCAGACTTGCTCCCAGGAAGATTATCCTTTGGGTGGGCACCTGTTCGGATTTCTTTTTGTTGATTGTGTACCCTAGGGAGGTTAGTAGGCTCTTGACAAAGGCCAGGTGCTTGCGCAGCTTTTCCTGGCCGTCTGCCTGAATAAGACGGTCTAGGTATGGGTAAATCTGAATATTTCTTTGTCTGCTAAAGGCAATGACCGGAGCCAGACATTTTGTGAAAACTCTGGGAGCAGTAGATGAACCAAAGCGAAGCACAGATAAGTGAAAGTGTTGAGATCCTGCCCTGAAGCAGAGATTTCCTGCATGATTCCCTGATAGGAATGTAGAGGTAAGCCTTTTTTAGATCCAGGGTGGCTAGCCAAGCGTCCTTGGAGAGCATGGGTAGCAGCTGTTGGTGGGTGAGCATTTTGAATTTTGGGATCACCAGGAAGGTGTTTAGACTGGATAGATCGAGGATGGGGTGCCAGGTGCCCTCTTTTCTGGGCACCAAAAAAAGTCTGGATTAAAAACCATGGTCTATCTGTTCTGGAGGAACGTGCTCTACTGCCCTCAGAGAGAGTAGGGAAAGGATTTGCTTTTGAGCCTCTCCCCACTGATTTGGTGGTAGATCTGGGAACCCTTCTGGGGTTGGAAGGGTGTGGAAGGAAAATTTGTATCCCTGAGACGCAATGTTCAGAACCCAGTGGTCCTTGGTAATGGTGGCCCAGGTGCTTGAGTGAAAGGAGAGCTTTCCTCCTAGGGGTAAGTGACGTTGGGAGGAGGTGAGTCATTGTGGGTTCTTACCATAAGGGGTGGCTTAGAACTCCCTGGTTTTGAAGTGGAGGTAGTCCACTGCATAGATCTCTGCATTCCCTGGGGCTGCTGTCTTGGGGGGGGGGGGGTCTGCTTTCACGGGGCCTAGGCTGGGTCAGTTTACTGGGAGCAGGAAAGGACCAGTGTTTGGAGAGACAATGCCTGCTGAACCTAGAGGGTTGGACCTGCAAGAAATCCTTAACTGTTTGCATAGATTTTGCATTTTCTTCCATCTTTTTGAAGACCTCTTCTGCCTTAGTGCCAAATAAGTTATCTTTGTGCAAGGGGGCATCCAACAATTTAGATTTGACATGGTCTGGCAGGGGCTGTTTCTTAAGCCATACTTGCCTTCTAATGACAGATCCAGTGACTGTTGCCCTGCAAGAAGCTTCTAGGGCATTAAAATCACAATGCAAGGTGCGTTTAGTTACTTGACTTGCAGAATGCATTAACTCTTGTAAATCTTTAGATTCTGCCCAAGCAGGAAAAGAAGACATTTTTAAGGAGTTCCAATGTATGTTGCTGAAATTTCAGCATATGGAACTGACAATTTAGTGCCCTGACAGCAAGATTGTCCAATGCTTGGGAATCCCTGTCTGAGGGGGTGGGATTATTAGCAGAGGTTGCTATAATCCCTTTGGCCCTTGAGAAATGACCTCAGGGTTGGCTGTAGGATTTTTAAAAAGATATTTGTGTGAGTCAGGGACTCTATAGTACCTGTCTGGTTTTCTGGGAGCAAGAGGAAGGGCATCAAGAGTCGAGCTGGATTTGAGGAAAACATCCTCCACAACACCCAGGACTGGGGGATGGCCAAGGGTCTGTGTTGTGGAAGATCTAGGAATTCCCTGAGTCTCTTTTTAGATTGAGGGTAGTACTGACTTTCCCATTGGAAATGCTCCTTTAAAGTATGCAGGGTTTCCCCAAAGGACAAATCCTCTGGGGTAGAGGCTGAAGGAATGGAATCCTCTGCATCAGAATCCTCATTCCTTTTGGAGTGGGTAGCTTGGCTTCCCCGATCAGCATGATAAGGTCTTCCACCATTTTAAGTATTTGAGACTGAGGCAAGGTTAGCAGGGGCCAGAGAGTGGGTCATCTGTTTCCTGGGTGTGGTTAGTACCCAGGGCCTAAGAAACTCGATAGTTTTAGAAAGAAGACGTTGGTTTGTGTTGAGATTTGCTAGTGCAAAGGACTTCCTCGGAAGCCGGTGCCTGCTCAGCGGCTCCGGACCCATCCAAGGTAGCGACGACCGCAGGGCCCTTAGTCGAAGAATAGTTTTGTGGCATATCGGACTCTGAAAGGGTCTCGGTAGTAGCCTGCGAATTAACAGAAGTGGGCATCAGGGGCTGAGAAAGCTCCTGAGTACCAGAGAACTGACTGGCTTAATGGAAGCATCGTTGGTAGGTTTGGACCTGTGTGGTCTCTCCCTGTCTTTATCTTTACTTTTTTCGGAAGATCTGTTGTCGGATGGCTTACTAAAGCCATATCGAAATTCGAGGACTGTAAGCGAAAATATCTGACTACAATAAGGGCCCGACGATGGATAGTTCTGGCATTGAACAAAGCACAGAAGTGACAACGAGGGATGTCGTGGTCTGGGCCTAAACAAGTGATGCAGTAACAGTGGAAGTCTGTGTGGTATTTGCTTCCCACAGGCGAGACAATTATTAACTTTTTCTGACATCGGTTAGTGCAAGAAAAAAGGATCCTCAATGGGGTACTTAGCTTTAGAAGACTTCAACTTCAATTCAGTAGATGAAAACTCAGGTAGTGGCCGACCACCACTCGTGCGAACTACGGCAAGAAAGACTGATGTAATGGCATCGGCTGCCTTACTTTATACTACTGATGACCAGACGTCAGTCCTCAAGCAACAGCAACCGATGCAGAAATATTAAGTCTCTGGTATTCGGGCCGGCCAAGGGCTACCCTGGCAGGGATAACCCAAATATGATGACTAACAGTGAAACACGAAGATCATCACCTCCCACCTCAGAAACAAATGAACTAAAGAATATTTATAATTTTATTGCTACACACAAAGTAGGCATTGCTGCTATAATTGCTATACAGCAAATGTTTGTTGTGTAGTAATTTACTGTGGGATTTACAACGGGCACACTAGCCAATCAGCTTGCACGTTTTGGAAAATTAATGGGGGGGTTATTGTATAACACTGGTACTCACTTATTTGGAACATTACTGCTAACATTTATTGGTAAAGAATTGTTGACAATTGCAGATCTTGAGTTTCCTCAGTGTTAATCCGTCTTGATAAATGTACTGTTGACTACTGTTATTGTGGTATCATTTGTTTAATCACCACCAGACTTTACAACTTTGCTACCTCCAAAAACCTTAAGCTCTTTTACATGGTATAATGATTCACCTTAATAGAGTTAATCCGCAAACCAGTATTATACAATAACCCCCCATTAATATTCCAAAACGTACAAGCTGATTGGCCAGTGTGCCCACTGTAAACCCCACAATATACCAACGGAAAAAGTTCCGGTCGCCCGGACTTTTTTCCGTTGGTATAAAGTGCTCAAAAACATCTTTTGTTAACAAATAAAAGAAAAAAGAAAAAGAAAAAATGGAGCAACGGAGACTTTCTTTTCTCCGTTGCTTCCGTTTCAAAGTATTGATGTACTGAGTATGCGTGGGACTCAAGTCCCATATGCATGCTCAGTACATCAAAACAAGGAAGCAGTATACCACAACCAGTGGAAGAACAATAATGTGTCATTATACAAAGACATTATTTAGGAAAAGTAAGTATTTTTTTTCTTAAATAATATTGTAAAATAGCAATAACCAACTCCGTGGTTGTGGTATATTGAAATTTAACCATGGTTGGCTTTATTTAATCACTTGGGCTTCGCCCTCGTGATTAAACCACACCAACTGCGGGCAAATCTTCAATATACCACACCACGTCGTCTGTTATTGCTTTAATATTTGATACAAGAAATTATTGAACTTATTATTTTACTTAATACAGACAAGTTTTTATAAATGCTGGATTAGCATTATTAGTCACTGCTCAATAAGTCCCGCTACTTACATTTCTGGAATTTTGAGCTACTTCAATGCATGCAGTACACATTCTTCTCGGTATTATAATGATGGTGTAACAGTTATTCTTACATTAATGGTAAAATAAGCACACAAGTACAGCTTATCAAGTTTAGTGTTTTACCATTTGCTGCAGAGTCATTTCTATACTGTAGTAATTATTTTCTTTGTAATACCTGGATTTAGAAAATATAAATGTTTAATAAAGACACTGTGAAGGGGAAGGCTAATGATATTAATCCAAGATATCATTCAGTTTTCTGAATTAGTTTTAACTGATGCTGATATGGAATCATTAATGACTGATTTATTAGATCCACGACATAATTAGAACATTATTAGTATGGTACAGAAAACCAAACACTGACCAATTAAAACATGAAATTTTTACATAAACTTGAAACAAGACTTGCTCACGGTAAAATATTTCTGGGTGATTTTAGTTACCCAGACACTGAGTAGAAGTCACACTGTACAGGAAAGGTACAGCTGTATAAGCAAACTTAACAGTAGACGTATGAGTGATCACTGCTGCAGTACCCTTAGGTATATGGGTTGCATCCTACCAAGGATATAAGAGCTTGCCAGATTCCAAAGTTTCAGGGCACCTTCATCACACCCAAATTGTTAGGCAGCTCGAGTGGAGCAGACTACAAACAAGTTAGGGCCCAAAGTCCTTCATAGCTTCCCTGTCAACAGAGAGAGAGAGAAGAAGGCTGAGCTCTGCAAAGCCAGTGCTAGGAAGAAACAATTAACCACACCCTGGCATAAAATGCATACCAAAAAAACACATGGGGATGAAGTGGTTACTGCAGCAGTGACCAAACATCTACTGTTATGGTAAGTTTCCTTACACAATTGTACCATGTTCATCATACTAAATCACTGCTGCAAGTAGCCTTAGTGAAGCCTGATCTAGACCTAGAGAAGGAATCAAGCTTATAGTGCTTTGTAAAAGTATTTAAAGAGGACCTACTTGCCACTTCCAACCCTTTCCAAAAAGACACAGATGAAGCCAAGGCCCTGGTAGAGTGGGCCTTGACTCTCCCTGGAATAGTTTTTGTTATGGCAAGTATAGCAAAGTAACAGCCTTAAGCAACCATTTGGAAATAGCCTGTTTTGACACAGACTGTTCCTCCTCCTTAGCCTCAGAAGGAATGAACAATTGATCCAAATACCTGAAAGATTTATTTCAGTCAAGACAGTACCCAAGTTGTCTGTGGACATCCAAGGAATGGCGTGTCCTCTCTCTCTCTAGATTTTGGGTTCAGGAAAGAAAACAGGAATATGGACAGATTGGCTTAAAGTAAAATCAGATACCACTTTAGGCATAAGAGGAGGATTAATTCTCAGAGAAATACTGTCCCTGTGGAAAACAAGGTAGCGTTAACTCACCGTAAGAGCTTGCAACTCAAGATATTCACCGTGTAGAGGTCAGAGCAACCAGTAAAACTGTTTTCCATGTTAAGAACCTCAAATCAACTGGTTCAAATGGAGCAAGTGTTAGCTTCTCTAACACAAAATTAAGATCCAAAAGAGGGACCTCCAGTTTTCTTGGAGGCCTCTTAGGCAAAATCCATTTCAAAAACATTTTGGCATGAAAGGGCTTTGTAAGAGGAAGAACCATGAGCAGACATGCTGAAATGACTGATGAATGAATCCTGATAGAAGAGTAAAAGGCACTAGGATAGTAACACACAAATATTATAGAACTGGAGAACAACAAACCTTGAATGGGTGCTGGTTGTATTGCTGGCACCAAACAGAAAACCTTGCTAATATAGGACTGTCTAGTAGCAGGGTCTCTTGCCTGCTTTAGTACCTGCTGCATGTCCTCAAGTAAAGAGGTGCCAAAATGGAATTAAGACCCTGTCAACTAGGCAGTCATATGAAGATGATCGATGCCAGGGTTATCAAACACCCTTGTTCTTGTGTGAGTAGACAGACTTCTGTGTGGATGCCTAAGGTAATTGTCCCTGGCCATTTTCAAAGAAAGGGAAAACCATGGCTGCCTGGGCCAGAAGGGAACCTCAATGATCTTGGGGGGTTCCTTCTCTATCTTCAGAAGTACCACAGCACATTAGTGGAAAGGCTGGACAAGGATACAAGAACATTCCTTTCCAAAGAAAATGCACCTGTTTTCCAGGTCTTCTTGTATAGAGTCAATGAGCAGAATTTTACCAACTGATTGTTTGGGGGGGGGGGGGGGAAGAGGTCTACCTTGAAGAACTTCCCACAGATGAATCAAATCATGGAAGACCTCCAGATCTAGTTTCCATTCCTGAGGGTCTTTCATTGTCCTGCTCAGCTCATATGCCACATAATTATGCTCTGACAGAATGTAGGATGTCTGTAGAGTGAGCTATATTCCAAGTCAACCTGTCCAGCCTGCAAAGGGTATATGACCTGGCTCCCCCCTTGCTGATTTATGTATTACATGACTGTAGTATTGTATGTAACAACCTGAAAAGGTCCTGCAAGATTTAGTTCAGTCAAGACAGTACCCAGGTTGCCTTACAAGGAGGGAGAAGTGGAGACCTGGATTTTAAGGATATCTGTTGTCCCCATCAAGTGATTTCTCTACTGATAAACCTCTCTGGGATTTGAAAAAGAAAAGGGTGTTGGTGCTGGAACAAGAGAGACTTCAGATACCATGTAAAACAAAAGGTGTTGGTGTTGGGACAGGAGAAACTTCAGATACCACTGTATCTTCTTGTGGCGTCTTGACAGGGGTATTATGAGAATCATAAAAGCCACGAGGCCCAAAATCCTGAGGTATTCCCATCACAGTGTCCGAATTTGGAGTGGAAAACCCTAAAAATATATCTCCATCTAAACCCCCTCCCACCATGACCACAGCCCCGGAAGAAAATTCAGCTAAGTCTCACACACTGTAAACCATGAATACCTGTGCAAAAAAAAGAATCTAATTTAAAGTAGATTTTTTTCTTACAAGAAGAAAATGCAGAAAAAATATTCCTCATACTTCCACAATTAGTCAGAACAAGCTTTAACATATGAGCCTATTCACAATCCTTAAAATCAAAGTTTCAGAAGCATACACGTTTTCCCCCATACTTATAATTCTGCATCCTTATCAGAAAGAGTATGATTAGAATTGCGTTTAGCAGCAGTGAGATCAACTACTGCTATATCTGCTGGGTCAGGATTGAGAATACTGTATAAAAACTTAAAAGACTGAGGAACTTTATACACCTTATCTGCCTTTTTTTTTTAGAGGGAGTTGGATGGCTATCAGGAAAACTGCAGGCAGTAACAGAAACACCCTTTAAAATCGGACAGAACTGAAGGAATGAGTGTAGGTTCTGGAAATCCCTTCTTTAACACGTCATAGTATCTTCTGAAGGACTGAGAAACTTCTGTTCTCCAAATGAAACCACTGGCACATTTTGGCAATAATCTCGGAGAAAGAGAAACTCCTACCAGAAGAATCAGAAACTGAACTCTCCTCTGCATCTGAATTAGAAATCTGAGGAGAAAACCCTGTATCTGTCCCCTTCACCATCTTGTTCAGATTCAGAATCTTGAATATCTTCTGGAAAAGGGGTAACCCCTCTTTCTTTAAGAAGACACTACTTTATAGGAAAGATCAGCCTAAAATAAACAGTGAGCTACTCCTGTCTAAGAAACACTGAGGAGTAGACATGCTTAGTTTTCAGTTTCTTTTTAACAGGAAAAATGGAGCCAGCCCTGTTACTAATGGCAGCAGCAGCAGCTTTCCCAAGGATGGGCACAGCATTCAGACAACAGGGAAGTCTTTCCTATTCCTCTCTTCCAGGACAGATGAGTGGCTCACCCTTGCCCAATATCAGGAAAACAGCAGCAGCAGATGACATGGGTAACCCTCTGCCCATAATGGTGCTTCACCACAAGGATCCAGGGTAAAAGATGAGTGGTCTGAGTTACACCTAATGACCACAGCAAAATCACCCCAACCTACGGCTGAGACAAATTGATAGTCTGCTGTGGTGTCAAAGGATGTTTGCTTAACTTTCTTTTTGTGGCTGAAAGACGGACCATGGGACTGCTACTTTGCTCTATGCTTAAGCTGAAAATAGTGTTTTTTTCCAGGGCAGAAAAGCAACAATGCATATAAAACCAAAGTCTTTAAAAGTCACTTTTTTTTGCAAACACACTAAAAAGCACTTTAAATCACTTTGCCAGCCTCAAAAAGTACCATAAACACAATTTCTCCACTGGAAAAAAAAAACAGTTTTCAGTTATTTTGCACAACTTTTAAACAGATAGGGAAAATGAAATCTCACATTTAAAAGTACAATACAGTCCCATGACAGTCTGTTAAAACACAAACTCCTAGCTTTAAAATGAAGAGTTGAGTAATAAAAATACATATTTAGATTTATGAAAGGTTTTCTCAAAGAAATTTATCAGCCCAGCAAAGGAAGAGCGCCAATCTGACCATTGATACTTGACAGCAGCATATTCTTCAGCAGCAGTAAAGCTCTGGGGGGCTTGACACCCAGACTTGTCTTTTAGTCAGCTCAGCTCAAGCTGCTTGACAGTTTGGGTGCATGGAAGAAACCCCTGAAGCTTTGAAAGCTGATCAGCTGTTGCATCTTTAGCAGGATTTAACCCATATAGCTAAGGCGACTGTAGGAGTGAACAACATAAAGAATATCAGTTTAGTCTGACAAATCAATGAGGTCCTTTAACAAAGGAAATGAGAAAGTATTTGTTACATCCGGCATTGAAGACCATCCTTGAAAATTCCCTGATTGATTTGGTCTGCCCAAACCATAATCAACGGGCTAGGAAAAGCCAGAGGATCATATAAAGATAGAGCTCAAAAAGTCGAGTCCTGAAATACTCACCTACCAAGAGACAGTCACAATGATGGATGTAAAAATGCAAGGTTATGGCGTGTACCACAGAAAGTACAGTTTTGTACCTACCATAAATGTAGATGTTCGAAGATCCACATTGCTGCAGTCCTAACACTTGGGTAGTCCGCTGTCCCAGTCGGCCCGAATACCAAAGTATAAGGCTGACGTCGGTCAAGGCGCATTAGTCTGACGTCAGGACGTCAGGGTACAAATGCGCATGACCGACGTCATATCCTCAGTCTTTTCTTGCCCCAGATGTCAGAAGACCCTAAAAAGATAAGGCCAAAACCAAAAAACACCAAACACCCCTGTAACAAATATATGTACAATATATACAAATTAACAAAAGTACAACCCCACCCACACAACCACCCCTAAACACAGAGGGGAAGGAGGGAGGGTAAATTGACTGCAGCAATGTGGATCTTGAACATCTACATTTATGGTAGGTACAAAACTGTACTATGTTCTTCATCCCACATTGCTGCAGTCCTAACACTTGGGTAGAATCCCAAAGCAGAGGTAAGGGAGGCTGGCAAATCATAGAGAAGCAGGAGCTGCCAACATGCCCTGCAAAATAGCCGTGGCAAAACCAGCCCTAGATTTAGAATAGAGAGGAAGGTGGTAATGCTTAGAGAAAGTATGCACTGAACTCCAAGTAGCTGCCTCCAAAATATCCTTAGTTGCCACCCCCCTTAGAAATGCTGTTCAAGTGGCAGTAGCCCTAGTGGAATGAGGCATAATCCCAGCTGGAATCTCCTTGCCATGATGGGAATAACAGAATGCAATGCAAAACCCAATCCACTTAGATATAGTTTGTTTTGACACAGGCTTGCCCTGAGAACTCAAAGCAAAATAAACAAACAACTGCTGAGACTGCCTAAAATCCCTAGTCCTGCTTAAATAATAACGCAACTGCCTGTGCACATCTAAAGTGTGCAAAATCTTTTCCCCCCTATTTTGGGGATCTGCATAAAAAGTAGGCAAATGAATAGTTTGGTTTAAAGCCACACTAGAAACCACCTTAGGCATAAAGGAAGGATTAGTACGTAATGATACCCTATGCTTATGGAAAATCAAAAAAGGCTCAACCGCCATAAGGGCCTGCAATTCAGAAACCCTTCTTGCAGAAGTAATGGCCCACACAACAGCAGTCTTTCATGACAAGTATTTCAAGTCAGCAGTAGCCGAGGCTCAAAAGGTTGTAGAGTAAGTTTCTCCAACACAAAATTGAGGTCCCAAGCAGGAGTAGGAGCTCTACGTGGGGGTCTTATATTCTTTGCCCCCCTAAGAAATTGCTTGAACAAAGGATGAGAAAACAATGGTGGGTCACAATCATAGTGAGCTGAAATTGCTGCAGCATGAATCTTAATGGAAGAGAAAGACAAACCTTTGTCCAATAACTCAGTAAGATATTGAAGAGCCACACTTAAATTAGGCTCAGAAACATCCAAATCCTTTGCTGCACTCCAAAATAAAAATCTCTTCCATTTTTCTGCATACACTTTACGTGTACTAGGTCTTCTGGCTTCCATAATCACATTCAAAACTTGTTGAGGAAGTTGAGACCTGCTGTGGTTCAAAACAGAATATGCCAGGCTGTTAGATGGAGAGTGAAGCTTGACATTGAGTAGATGACCGTCCCTCTGAGACAAAAGGTGTGGAATCAAAGGTAAAGGCCATGGAGGCTTCCTTACCAGATTCCTCAGTAATGGGTACCAGTGCTGCAGAGGCCAATCTGGAGCTATTAAAATCATCCTTGGCTTGTCTTGTCTGACCTTTAGGAGTACCTTTGGGAGGAGAGGCAGAGGTGGAAAGGCATACACATGAAGATTTTTCCAACTGAAAGAAAGAGCATCCACTTTCCAAGCTGTGTGATAAAACCTTTTGCAAAACTTTGGCAGCTGGTGGTTTAGTGGAGAAGCGAACAGATCTATGTCTGGAGTTCCCCATGACACTGTCAATTTCCGAAATACATGAAGATCCAGTTTCCACTGTGGGGATCCATGATTTGCCTGCTTAACACATCTGCTAAGGAGTTCTGTGCTCCTGGCAGAAACCTTGCCTGAAGATTTAGTTGCAAGCTGAGCGCAGTCTCCCACAAAATCATTGCTTGCCTGCATAGAGGATAAGAATGTGTTCCCCCTTGCTTGTTGATGTACCACATGACAGTTGTGTTGTCTGTTAGAATCAACACCTGCCCTGGAAGAAGTAACTCCTTGAAAGCCATTAATGCAAACTGGACTGCTAACATCTCCTTCATGTTGATATGTAGATGCTGTAGTCTGGCAGGCCACTTGTCTTGTATCCACTTTCCATTCAGATGAGCTCCCCAAGCTATGTCTGAGGCATCTGTCGTTAGAATCTGACTCGCCTCTGGCCGGGTCACAGAGAGTCCCTTGTTTAGGTGACATTCCTGAGCCCACCACAAAAATTCCTTTTGAATGCAAGGTATTATTCGAATGAGTGTGTCCAAGTCCTGGCAGTGCTGTGTCCATACATTTTTGAGATACCATTGCAGCTTCCTCATATGCAGTTTGGCATTGGGAAGCACCAGAATACAAGATGCCATGAACCCTAAGGCTTGAAGGACTGTCCTTGCAGTCAGCCCGGACTGAAGAGATAGTTGATGGAAGTAAAGGGAAAGATTCTTTTGTTTGTCCGGGGTTAAAAAGGCCATCTGGGTTGCTGTATTCAGTCTCACACCCAGAAAGCACATGTCTTGAGAGGGTACTAGACTGGACTTTATTTCGTTCACAGAATACCCCAGGCATCTTAGCACTGCTATCACATATTCCAAATGCTGAAGAAGCTCGTCCTTTTCTTGAGCCAGAATCAGGCAGTCGTCCAAGTAAGGATAGATTTGTATTCCTCTTAGCCGGAAGAAAGCTATGACTGGAGCCAGAACTTTTGTAAATACTCTGGGCGCAGTAGATAAGCCAAAGGGCAATGCAGAGAACTGATAATGGGAATTCCCAGCTCGAAAACGCAGATACTTCCTGCAACTGAGTCTGATAGGCACATGAAGGTAAGCCTCCTTGAGATCTAAAGTTACCATCCAGTGATCTTTGCCCAGCAGCGTAAAAGCTGTTGTAACGACAACATTTTGAACTTGGGAATGTCCAGATAAGTGTTGAGGATAGATAAATCCAAAATTGGTCTCCACGTGTTCCCCTTTTTTGGTACTAGGAACAGGCGAGAATAAAATCCTAGGCCCCTTTCTGGCACAGGAACCGCTGAATGGCCCCTATTTGGAGTAACAGAGAAATTTGCTTGTGAGCCTCTTTTCTTTGTATAGGAGGAATGTCTGGCATGCCTTTGAAAGGAGGCAAGGTATGGAAATAAAACCTGTAACCGTGGTGAATGATATCCAATACCCATCTGTCTTGGGTAATTAAACTCCAATTTTCTTTGAAAAGTGCCAGCCTTCCTCCCAAAGGTGCTGCCAGACGAGAAGGTTCTGGCAGCTGAAAAGGCAGGTCATTGGGTCTGCTTACGAAAGGACTGACCCCTGCCCTCACCAGAAGACTGAGCAGGTGAACTCCCTGTTCTAGGCCTAAAAGAACCTTGAGCTCTGCCCCTACCATGTCTAGACCTACCCCTAGACTGGGAATCATAAGAAGGATATGTCCACCCCTTAGTAGGCCAATTTCTACTAAACTTCGGAGGCTGAACCTGCAAAAATCTTTAACAGTCTGCATAGACTTAGCCTTGTCCTCCATTTTCTTTAAAACTGCTTCCACAGGTGAACCAAACAACACATCAGATTGTAAAGGAGCATCTAAAATCCTTGTCTTTACATGCTCAGCTAAATTCTGATCCCTCAGCCAGGCGTGCCTGCGAAGAACAGAACCAGTGGCTGCGACCCTCGAAGAGGCCTGTACAGCATCAAAACCACACTGCAAGGAATGCTTCCCCACCTGTTCAGAAACATGAACTAAATCCTGCAACTCTTTACACTCAATACCTTCCGCCAGAGCATCTACCTTAGACTTCAATTGTGAAAGGAGATAATTTTGGTATTTTAACATGTGAAACTGGCAATTCAAAGCCCTCATGGCTAAAGTGGAAGAAGTATACACCTTCTTTCCCCATCTATCCAAAGCCCTTGCCTCTATCAGGAGGAACAGGATTTTTAACAACAGAAGCCTTAACACCTTTAGGGCCCTGAGAAACAGTTTCTGGGTCTGCCCTAGGACTCTTAAAAAGATACTTATGAGCTTCAGGCACCCTATAATACCTATCCGGTTTAACTGGGGCAGGAGGCAAAGAATCAGGGTTCAGGGAAGCCTCAGCAAAAACATCTTCTACCACATCCAGAACAGGAGGTATAGCTAAAGGCCTATGCTGGGGTAGAAACAAAAATTCCCTAAGCCTTTTCCTGGAATCAGAGAAATCTTGACCTTCCCATTTAAAATGCTCCCTCATAGAATGAAGAGTCTCTGAAAAAGAAAAATCCTCAGGAGGAGAAGCAAGGAGTAGAATCATCTACATCAGAATCAGAATAAGGAGGATACTCCTGCAAGTCTTCAGCCAAGACTCAGAAGCCTCTGAACACTGCTCAAAACTCTCAAGCTCAGGTTCCACCCTAGGCCTCTTATCAGGAGGGGGCATAGAACCTCTAATCATATTAATCAAATCTTCTGCCATTTTAAGCATATGTTTCTTAGGCAGAGACCCTGAAGAACTAGGGGAGACCCCCACTGAAGTTAACCCTGGCCTGCCTCTCGAAGAAGCCTTGGAAACAGAAGGGGAGGGCCTAATCACCTTAGGAAGGGAGGGGAGAACAGCTACCTGAGAAGCCCCTTCAGCCTGGCCTACCTCCTGAGAGGACACATCTTGTAACAGTAAAGTCTCTCCCTGAGAGTCCAAAGGAACTTCTGGCAGAACCTCCGGCTCCACCGAGCCCTCTAAAGAACCGACGTCCGGGACAGACGGTTCTTCCAACCTAGGCTTTGCTGCTTTGTCCTTGCGCTTTTTAGACGAAGCGGGCGTCGGAGCATCCGACGGCATGTTATAATTACAACGCTTCCCAAAAACTAACCTGGCACAATCTAATCTTCTCTTTATAGTGCGTTTGTTAAATCTAGCACAAGAGCGACACCCAACAACGTTGTGCTCAGGCCCTAAGCAAGGTATACACAAGGTATGATAATCCCTATGAGGTATCTGTTTCCCACAAGAAATACAGTTATTCACTTTTTCTGACATCCGGTTAAATACTGAGGCAAGAAAAAAACAAAATATTCCCCAACGGGGTACTTAGCCAACTTTGATTCGGTCTGAAACTCCGACTTCAGAAAATTTCAGAACGCCAACCTGCACTCGCAATACTGCTTCTGCATCGGACCATGCGGCAAAAAAGACTGAGGATATGACGTCGGTCATGCACATTTGTACCCTGACGTCCTGACGTCAGACTAATGCGCCTTGACCGACGTCAGCCTTATACTTTGGTATTCGGGCCGACTGGGACAGCGGACTACCCAAGTGTTAGGACTGCAGCAATGTGGGATGAAGAACATCAGATCATGGTGCAAATTTCTGCTACGGAAATAAAAACGAGCATTACAGGCAGACACACTAGTGCAGTGAGCTTTGATAGCAACATTTTGCAGTACAAGATCCTAGAGAGGACAATGCACTTGGCAATTAACCTGGAGAGCATATCTGTTGGCAAATGCAAAATCCTCCCATCTCCAGAGCAAAGTAAATGAACTGGTCTGTTAAGTAATGCCTTAATGGAGTATAGACATCTAATCTCCTGGCTTCTGCTCCAAGGAAACCAACTTTCTTTTTTAAACAACTTTATTCATCACATTGCTAATTTGTAACATAAACTTACATACATTAACAATGAAACATTATCACAGCAGAACTTTCCATTATTGCACACAAGCATTATACACATTTTCCATCACAGCTCTTTTACTCCTCTGCATTACAGCATAGTTTTCAATACTACCAGTCTACTTATTTAAGTCAATTCAGCAATATTTTGTACATATTGTTCCCAAATGCACCACTCATTCTTGTGAAAATTACTTCCTGAATCTTTTAATGATTTCATCACCAATTCATCTACTTCCCTGACAATGGTTTACAACTGGTTTAATCTTTCATTTCTGCTTCTGTGTGGACAGCATGATCTCCTTAGTAAATACAATACCTACCAAACAACTATGTCAGGGCATTCTATGGGGAGTCCTTATATGACTCCTTAAACTCATTTAGCACCAAAAAATGAGTTCCCAATTTCCTCCCTCAATCCCTTCACATCAACAACTGCTCTCAGCTCAAGGGAAAATCTTTTGAAGTCTACCTGGAATATAAAACTACCTATGTACACAACTCTGGGTACATACCTAAATCTTCTGAACTTCATAGCACACCTCGAGGCCTTACACATTTCGTGCCATTGGTCTTTTGCAATTAGTCATTATAATCTTCATTCTCAGTCTTTTTTAATCTCTTCTGGGTTTTTTTCATATGTTTCATGAAACATTTTATATGCTTTACTAATTATCCCACTCATAATAGTATTTTCTGTTAAGTGTAAACTTAATTTCAGATTACATAATGCCCGAGGGTGCACTTGCTCATTTGGGACAATTGTTCCTCTCTGTAGGGTTAAACTGCATTAGTTAAAAATGTACACAGTTTTTAGGTTTGTTCTAAGTTAATAGGGGATGGGGTGTTCTGAAAATGTATTTTGTTTGAGGGCTTCATTACAGCAAAAAGTCTTGAAAATGTGACATAGGCTCAAATAGAGATAACCTACAAAAAAGATCATCCTGCCAAACAATTAGTGAGAGCATGCAAGACAAAAGTTAATATAGATAAAAACCTGCTGAGAGACTACAAAAGATAAGTTGTTTATTTTCAACTGTTTTCTGCACTTCTGATGTACTAAAACAATATTTGCTGCATATCTGTTTGAACTGTGCAACTGTATTTTAGGCTTAGTGACCTGAATCCTTACCCTGTTCTGATCTCTGTCTCCTCTGCTTTTCCCACCCACCTGCCCAATTGTTGCTGTGGTCTTAAAGCTTGGTGACTTTTGAGCTGCCTGCCTATACTATAAATTTGATATTGGACAGTCCTCCCAGTCCCATCGCATCAGCTTTCTCTACTGACTACAGTGAGCATTTGTGAAGGCTCTCCTCCTTAGCTTCTTAACCTTGAATTATCTTCTCTTTCCTCCCTTTCTGATAAAAAATACACTTTATTCAGCTGCTCCTACTGTATTTGTGCCTCTACCTACTTTATTTTGCTGCTTGCACTTAAAAGTGCTCAACTGCATTTATTCTGCCACATTAATTACTGTGTGTCAGTAGCCTGATTAAATTGAGGACAGTATTCTACTTAATTGCTGTGTTATTTAAACTGCTTTTTGATGTTGTGATTGTGATCTTATGCACTTTGGATTTTGGTGCTCCTGCGTTTTGTAGCAAAGGCTGGATTCAGACTTCTTGAATCTAGACTGTTTATCACTTGAGCACTAAAACCAGCTCTTTAATGAGATACTGAAATAATTGAGGCATCTGTTGCTCCCAACTAAGTGCCAGTTTTTAGTCTTGTATAGCACTTTTAATTGCATTTGCATTCCACTCTCTCTTTGAATTGTCTGAACTGTTTTTTTGGCCATATTTTACTGTATGCACTACTAGTTCAGCTGTAGTAAAAGCACAGTTCCAGGTTTGCTGTTTCTGGGTCTGTTTTGTAACTTCTGAGCATTAAATTCAAACCATATTTTTTGGAGAAGGCCCTTCTGCACCCTTGTGGGAAGGGTGCTGTCTAGGACCCATCTAATTGAGGGTGACTGGACTAGAGCTCAGAGAGCATCCTTATTGGCTAGTTTGAGTTAAAAGGGTTACGTCTTGTTTTATATAAGCCCTGTATTTTTGCTCGTTTGCAAGTAGCTCACCATTGTGCACTGCCGCATAGTGGTGGTTACCGTTGGTGGTTATAGATGCAAACGTTTTGCTTGTTAAATTTTCCATTAGCACTTTGGTTGTGGTCCTCCAGAGGTGTTTTGTGGCCCTGCTCTACTGTCAGGTGGAACACTAAGCCTAGCCTCAGAGGTACCAAACACACCTGTTACACACAAGCCATTCCCAAGTGTGACCTCTTTTCCAAAATCATAAATTCCCCTAACACTATGGATGGACAATTTCCCACAGTTTCTCTTGCCAGCTTGGTCGACATGGGCATCCTGAGGCAGTGTAGCAACTGCCCCATTTTCACAGATAACCCTCTACTCCTAGCCCACACCACACAACCTCAACATTTCAGAGATGCAGCTATATTAACCTTGAATCCATGCGCTTTCACATACCAAACAGTCCATATCACAATGAGCGGGTTTGTCAGCATGCACACCCCTCACCTCCTACTCCACCCAAACCCACATCTCACATACCTCTCCAGAAACATACCTAAACACCACAGACCTCCCAAACACAAACAAGCATGCTACACAATACTTCCCCTGCAGAACACAATACACAATAGCTCACACACCAGTGTCTCACCTGTCAAGCCATTACGGCAAAACACAAAACCAAACATATTAGTCATAGGCGAGTCCATCGTGAAACACACACGTCCCTCCCATCAGGCTGGATAAGGAGAAGGTTACGGTCAGCTGTCTTGTCAGGTGCCAGGATGTGCCTTATCATTCACACACTCAAGTCTCTCAAAAACAGGTACTGTTATGACTCCGTCATACTCCACGTTGGTGTGAATGACTTGAGACGCATTTCTCTGGACTATATGAAGAGAAACATGATTGAGATCTCGGACTCTCTTTCTCAGGCAGGTATGTCCCTAGCCTTAAGCAGTATTCTACCTTCACCTAGGATGATGCATCAATACAAACAGAAAATGACTGATTTCAATAATTGGCTTAGTTTCTGGGGTTTCTGACCAAGACTTTGGAAGTCAGGTCGACTGCGGGACCGCCTGACGGCAGGATAACCCAAGTGTGATGACTGCAGCAGGGTAACACGATGAACATCTTGTATATACAAAATTCATTTTAGAGGGTCAGAATGCACATAATTAATAAAGTTAATAAAAGTTCATTGCCAACATTAAGCAAATATGTTGGTATCATAAAAATTAAATAACGTGTGGAAATGAAATCTGTATCCCTGGTATACTATATTTAAAACCCATTTGTTCTGGGTTATAAGTTGCCAGTTTCTTGCATGAAGTGCCAGCTTTCCCCCCAAAGGGGCGGCTAAAAGATAAGTGCTTGGGGAGAGTAGAGGGAAGTAATTGAGACTGTTTACCATAGGGAGGTGCCTTGTTTGTTCAAGATTTGGAGGTGGAGGCACCCCATTGTTTTGCTCCAAAGGTCCCTTGTGACTGAAACCTGGAGCCTTTGGAATGTCTGGACTTGACTTGAGTGGCTCTCGAAGGAACTGGAAAGGACCAGTTCTTAGTAGGCCAGTGCCTACTAAATCTTGGAGGTTGCACTTGTAAGAAATCTTTCACAGTTTGCATAGATTTACCTTTATCTTCCATCCTTTTTAAAACTTCTTCAGCCTTACCAAAAAGACGGTCCTGTTGTAAAAGAGCATCCAACGATTTTGATTTAACATGATCAGGCAGAGGTTGCTCTGAGCCAAGCATGCCTTCTTAACACAGTTACAGCAGCCCTGCAAGAGGCCACCAAAGAATCAAAACCACATTATATATATATATATATATATATATATATATATATATATATATATATATATATGCTTTCCAACTTGTTCAGCTGAATGCAATAAATACTGTAAATCTTTATTTTCCACACAGTCAGAAATTATCATTTTCTGTTTAAGCAGTCCCATAATATGCTGTTGATATTCAAGCATATGAAATTGACAGTTTAAAGCCCTGATTGCCAAGGCTGCAGAGGTGTAAACCTTCTTACCCCAGCTATTCAGCGCCCTGGAATCTCTATCAGAAGGGGTAGGATTTTTAGCAGTAAAGGCCTTATGCCCTTGGGACCCTGAGAAATGGTTTCAGGATCTGTAATAGGATTTTTGAAAAGGAATTTGTGGGAGTCAGGAACCCTATAGTATCTGTCTGGCTTACAAGGAGCTGGAGGCAGATAATCAGGAGCCATACTAGATTCTGAAAAAAACATCACCAATGTCAAGAACAGGAGGTATAGCCAAAGGCCTATGCTGAGGAAGAAGAAGAAAATCCCTAAGTCTCTTTTGAGATTTAGAGAAATCCTGACTTTCCTAGTGGAAATGTTCCCTTAAGGTAAGTAAAGTTTCCCCAAAAGAAAAATCCTCAGGGGGAGAAGCAGAAGGAATTGAATCTTCTGCATCGGAGTCCTCATAAGTAGGTATAGACAAATCTTGTTCATTAGAAGAGTCAGAAGAAATAGAATACTGTTCAGAAGATTCAAAATCAATGTCTTGCCTAGGCCTCTTAGAAGGAGGGGGGTGGCTACCCCTGATCAGAGTAATTAAATCTTCAGCCATTTTGATCATTTGTTTTTAGGCATAGGGGCCTGCACATGTGTCCCAGGTGTCAGTTTTTTAGACATAGATTTAGATTTTGGCCTTAGTTTTGAAGATGGCATCAGTCTAATATACAAACCTGTAGGCCTGAAAACACCCTCAGAACCCAGTGCCTGCACAGCGGCTCTGGACCCATCTAAGGTAGAGACATTCGCAGGTTCCATAACTGAAGCATCTCGAGGCATACCGGATTCCAAATGGGTCTCAGTAGAGGCCTGCGAATCAGAAGTAGCGGGTACCAGGGGCTGTAAAAGCACCTTAATGAGTACCGGCGAACTGGCGACTGGCTTAGGAGAAGCGTCATAATCCGTTTTGGACCTAGACGGTCTGTCTGTCTTTTTCTTTGCTTTTTTTAGGTATTCCGGTAGTCGGATTGCTAACAGACGACAATTCTGGATAATTAAATCGTGAGCCAAAATATTTAGAAGCAAAAATATACAGACGTTTAATAGTGCATTGATTAAATTTAACACAAAACCGACAGCAAGGTACGTGGTGGTCAAGGCCTAGGCAAGGAATACAGTACAAATGAAAATCCTTATGAGGTATTTGCTTCACACAAGTAAAGCAATTATTAACTTTTACTGACATCTGTAAGGAGCAAGAAAATGTTTCCCCAACGGGGTACTTGCCTTTTAGTTGAAGACTTCGGTTCTGAAACTCGAAAATGAAAAATTCAGGAGTCGGCCGACCAGCACTTGCGAACTGCTTCTGCTTCGGGTACCGCGCAACAAGAAAGACTGATGTAATGGCATCAGCTGCATGTTTTATACCCCTGACGTCATGGAAGATGGGACAGCAACCGACACAGGACCCAAGACTTTGTTAATCAGGCCGACTGAGGGCAACCTGCCAGCAGATTACCCAAATGTAATGACTGCAACAGTGAAACACGAAGAACATCTGAGAAATTAAAACAAAAATAACTGGCAACTTCACTGAAGACTGAATCCACTAAGTTTAATGAAGTGATTTTCAGACAAATACATTTTGAACTTCATCAGATACTAACATTTACAAAAATCAAGTTTAAATAGTCATGTTTAACCATGATTAAAATCAGCTGGTCTCTCCATCTTAAAATTTAAAGGAACAGTAGTTAAAACAGCATTGTGAACATAACATGCATTTTCCCGTTCTTTAAAAAGTACAGTTGTGTACACTTTACCATAAATGTAGATGCCAGAGTGTATTCACTGTTGCAGTCATTACATCTGGGTTATCTGCTTGCAGGTAGCCCTCAGTCGGCCTGATTAACAAAGTCTTGGGTCCTGCGTCGGTTGCTGTCCCTTCTTCCATGATGTCAGGGGTATAAAACATGTAGCCGACGCCATTACATCAGTTTTTCTTGCCGCAGATGTCAGGTGCCCCCCTAATGGGAAGCAATTAAATATAAAAGTACAAAGATATACCTCCAATAAAAAAGCAAATACACCAAAAAGGCTTTTCAGATTGCAGATGACTTTTCAGATGACTGCAAACTAGGAGCCATAGTCAAGTCCTCAAATGATGTGGACATCCTACAGAAGGGCCTCACTGAGACAGATGCCTGAAGGGCCTCACTGAGACAGATGCCTGGTGTCCGAGCCATGGCCTCAAGCTCAATGCCAAAAAGTGTAGCGTCATCTCCTTTGGTAAAAACTCTGTACCCATGAACTACCACATAGGCAGCAATCTACTTAACACCAAATGTGTGATGAGACCTTGGGACTCAGGTGGACAGTAGTTTCTCCTTTGATAGTCATATCGCCACAGTAGTCAGGAAGTCCTTCTACGTGACACACCATCATAAAAGGGTTCTCAACCAGGAAAAAAGAGGTCATTGTTCCCTTCTACTTGTCACTCAGACCCATTATAGAGTACAACGTCCCTTTTGGAATGTACCTCAAGACATCTGCAGCAGCTGGAAAGGCCACAGAAGTACATCACAAAGGGGATTACTGGTCTCAAACAAATGTCCTACACTGACCACCTCAAAAAACTCCAGCTTTACTCTGTAGCATATTGCCTACTCCGAGGTGCTCTCTGTCTAACATATAAAGCTATGTCAAACCCAGAGCTGTTGGAAATGCTACACCTAAAGAAATCCCAATCCCTCTGAGCTACATGCTCTAGGGACCTAAACCTTGTCACCACAAAGAACAGGACACGCTGGAGGGATAGATTCCTATCCCAGAGGCTTCCTATACTCTGGAACAAGCTACCCATCTATGTCAAGCAAAGTTCTTCATTAGCACTCCAAGTAAAATCTTGATGAGTGGATGAGAAATAGGAAATACACCCCGGGGATCATTTCTGTCTCTCTGCTGGACAGTGGCAAAGGAAAATAACTTTCTTGGGTGGCGTAAGCTATGGAACCTTGCTGGCTAGGCTTACGTAGGCCCTTGGGCCGATAGCCTAGTACCTACCTATGAACCTATTTTAAGCATAGTAAAGGAAAGTAGAGGTATAGCCAAAAGAAGTTAGGAGGCTGGAGGCAGGGTAATCAGGACTGCAACAATGAATACAATAACATCTGCATTTATGGTAAGTGTACACAACTGTACTATGTTCTTCGTGTTTCACTGTTGCAGTTATTACATTTGGGTAGATTCCCAAAGCTATGGTTGGGAGGAGGAATTCAAATAGAACTAGGGCCAGCTATAAGGCCCTGCAAGACTGCAGTGGCAAAGCCAGCTCTGGATTTAGAGAAAATTGGCAAATGATAATGCTTGGTGAATGTATGTACAGAACTCCAGGTAGCAGCTTCTAGGATGTCCCTGGTAGGGACACCTCTGAGAAAGGCTGTAGAGGTAGACGCAGCCCTGGTGGAGTGAGGTCTGATCCCCTGAGGGATAGGTTTTCCATGATGCTTATAGCAGAAATGAATGCAATAGCTTATCCATTTAGAAATGGTTTGCTTTGAAATAGCCTTCCCCAATGCCCCTGCAGCAAATGCCACCAGCAGTTGTTCAGATTTCCTTTGAGGTTTAGTCCTGTCCAAGTAGAATCTAAGTTGTCTGTGCAGATCTAAGGAATGCAGTATCCGTTCCCCTTTATTCTGTGGATTGGGAAAGAAGGCTGGCAAATGAATGGACTGATTAAGAGCCACACTGGATACCACCTTGGGCATGAAGGATGGATTGGTTGTGAAGGACACCCTGTCCGCATGAAAGATGATGAAAGGCTCCACTGCCATAAGGGCCTGTAATTCAGATACCCTTCTAGGTTAAGTGATTGCTAAAAGGAAAGCCGTTTTCCAAGAAGGACATTTAAATCTGCAGTAGCAGCTGGCTCGAAAGGAGGTAGAGTGAGTTTCTCCAAGACAAAGTTAAGGTCCCAGGCTGGGGTTGGTCTGAAATTTTTGGCCCTCTGAGGAACTGCTGGAGCAGTGGATGAGAGAAGAGGGGAGGTTCTGTGTTATGATCTGAAATGGCTGAGGCGTGGATTTTAATGGAGGAAAAAGACAGGCCCTTGAGAAGCATCTCAGTTAAGTATTGTAAAATCTGAGGTAAATTGGGCGCTGCTGTGCTCATCCCTTGAGACTGGTTCCAGGCACAGAATCTTTTCTATTTTTCAGCATAAGATTTTCTAGTACTAGGCCTCATTGCTTCTAAAATATCCATCACAGGTTTGCTGAGGGATGGTAGAGGGGAGATGAAGTAATTAGCCAGGCTGCAAGGTTCAGTGTTAGAAGCTGAGGGTGCAGAATCTGGTTCTCCTGCTGAGACAGCAGGGAAGGAGTGTGAGGTGAGGCAGGTACCATGTAGAGAACGGTGACACTGCGCAGGAGGGGGTACCAGTGTTGGTGCGGCCAGTCTGGAGCAATCAAAATCATCCTTGGTTTGTCCCGTTTGATTTTTAGTAGTACTTTGGAGAGCAGAGGCAGAGGGGGGAAGGCATAGACTGATAGGTTTTTCCATCTGAAGGACAGAGCATCCAATTTACAGGCTTGTTTGTGGGGAGTTCTTGTGCAAAATTTGTCCAAATTGGTAGTTCTGGGGAGAGGCAAACAGGTCTATATCTGGGCTCCCCCATTTGCATGTCAACATGTTGAAAATCCTTGGTTCCAGGTTTCCACTCGTGTGGGTCCATGAGGTTTCTGCTTAGTCAGTCTGCCAGTGTATTTAATTTTCCTGGCAGGAATTGAGCTTGTAGGTGCACTTGGTAGCACAAGGCTGTGTTCCACAATGCCATGGCTAGTCTACAGAGGGGTAATAATGTGTACCCCCCTGCTTGTTTATGTACCACATAACAGTGGTGTTGTCTGTCTTTACCATTAGTTGTCTGGGAAGAACGTGGTCCTTGAAGGCTGTCAGAGCATTCTATACAGCTAACATTTCTTTTTGATTGATATGCAGGTGCATCTGACTTGGATTCCATTTGCCCTGAATGCACTTCCCTGACAGGTGAGCCCCCCCATGCATAGTCTGATGCGTCTGTTAGGGTTTGGGTGGCAGGGGGTGGTGTGAAAGGTAGTCCCTTGTTTTGGTGGCAGGCCTCTGCCCACCAAAGGAACTCTAGGCGTAGGCAAGGTATGATAGGAATCATTGTTTTTAGGTCCTGAGAATGTTGACACCATAGGCTTTTTAGATACCACTGTAGTTTCCCTCATATGCAGTCTTGCATATGGAATTAGAAGAATGCAGGAGGCCATGAACCCCAAGGCTTGCAGTATTTGTCTTGCAGATAACAGGGTTTTTGTAGCCACTTGTTTGAAGTAGGTTGTCAAATTAATTTGTTTCTCTGGAGTGAGGTAAGCCATCTGAAAGTTGTATTCAAGCTTGCTCACAGGAATATAATTTGTTGACAGGGTACCAAGTGTGCTTTCTTTTTGTTTATAGTGTACCCCAGACAAGTTAGAACCCTTTGTACAAAGGCCAGATGATTCAAAAGTATATCCTGGCTTTTCTGCTTGAATTAGACAATCATCCAGCTATGGGTATCTTTGAATATTTCTTTGCCTGCAAAATGCAATAACTGGAGCTAGGCACTTTGTGAATACCTGGTCGCAGTAGATAAGCCAAAGGGCAGTGCAGAGAACTGATAGTGCTTGTAGCCTGCTTTGAAGCATAGGTATCCTCTGCAAGATTCCCCGATTGGGATGTGCAGGTATGCTTCTTTTAAATCTAGTGTTGCCAACCAGGCATCTTTGCCAAGCATAGGAAGTAATTGTTGAATAGTCAGCATCTTGAATTTTGGAATCTCCAACAAGGTGTTTAGAGTAGATAGGTCCAGGATAGGATGTCATGAATTGTATTTTCTGGGTACTAAAAAAGTCTCGAGTAGAAACTTTGTCCCTTTTCCTCTTCTGGTACCAGTTGAATAGCCCCCATGCTTTAGAGAGAAAGAACTTGTTTTGGGGCCTCTGCCCACTGATTTGGGGATAGGTCCGGCCACCCGCTTGGTGCTGGCAACATGTGGAAGTGAAATCTGTATCCCTGGGACACTATATTTAAAACCCATTTGTCGTGGGTAATGAGTTCCCAATTCTTTGTATGAAGAGCAATCTTTCCCCCCAAAGGGGCAGTCAGTTGATAAGTGCTTGGAAATTTTAAAAGGAAGTCATTGAGACAGTTTACCATAGGAGTGGAGTATTATCATTCCCAGATTTGGCAGTGGAGGCCCCCACTGCTTAGTTGTGCGTGTCCCCTGGGACTGAAACCTGGGGTTTTTGCTGTGTCTGGGTTTGGCTTGTGAAGACTTGGGAGGGGCTGGAAAGGACCAATTGTTAGAGGGCCAGTGCCTACTAAATCTAGGAAGCTGAACTTGTAAAAAATCTTCATAGTTTGCATAGATTTAGCTTCATCTTCCATCTTTTTAAGAACTTCCTCAGCCTTGTTGCCAAACAGGCGGTCCTGATTTAAAGGAGCATCCAACAATTTAGCTTTAACATGATCAGGCAAATATTGCTACTTAAGCCCCAGTAACAGCAGCCCTGCAAGAGGCCTCTAATGAATCAAAACCACATTGCAAAGTATGTTTTCCAACTTGTTCAGCAGAACGCATTAAATCCTGTAATTCTTTATTTTCCACACAGTTAAGAATCAACATCATTTTCTGTTTAAGCAGTCCAATAACATGTTGCTGATACTTTAACATATGAAACTGGCAGTTTAAAGCCCTAATGACCAAGGCTGCAGAAGTGTAAACCTTCTTACCCCATCTATCCAGTGCCCTGGAGTCTCTATCAGAAGGGGTAGGATTTTTAGCAGTAAAAGCCTTAATGCCCTTGGGCCCCTGTGAAATAGTCTCTGGATCTGCAATAAGATTTTTAAAAAGGAACTTGTGAGACTCAGGGACCCTGTAGTATCGGTCATGTTTTCTGGAAGCAGGAGGCAGGGAATCAGGGGCCAAACTTGATTCCGAAAAAGCATCAACAATGTCTAATACAGGAGGAATAGCTAAAGGCCTATGCTGAGGTAGGAGAAGGAAATCTCTAAGCCTCTTTTTTGAATCAGAAAAATCCTGGCTTTCCCAGTGGAAATGCTCCCTTAGAGTATTTAAGGTTTCCCCAAAAGAAAAATCCTCAGGAGGGGAAGCAGAGGGAATGGAGTCCACTGCATCAGAATTTTCATAAGTAGTTAAGGGCAAATCCAGATCATCAGAAGAATCAGAAAAAACAGAATCCTGATCAAAAGATTAATAATCATCAACTTCAGTCCTAGGCCTCTTAGAAGGGGGGGGGGAGGTTGGCTACCCCTGATTAGAGTTATTAGATCTTCAGCCATTCTTATCATTTGTTTTTTTAGGCATACAGGCCTGAGCATGTGGCTTGGGCGTCGTTTTTTTAGGCATTGATCAAGATTTAGGATTAAGTAAAGAAGGAGGCGTCGATTTAATATGCAGGTCCGTAGGCCTGAATACACCCTCAGAAGCCGGTGCCTGCACAGCGGCTCCGGACAAATTCAAGGTAGAGACATCCGCGGGTTCCATAGCTGAAGCATCTCACGGAATACCAGACTCTGAATGGGTCTCAGTAGAGGCCTGTGAATCAGAAGTAGCAGGTATCAGGGGATGCGAAAGGGCCTCACAGAGTACCAGCGAACTGGTGACTGGCTTAGGAGAAGCGTCATTGGCAGTTTTGGACCTCAGCAGCCTGTCTGTCTTTATCTTTGCATTTTTTAGGAATCCTGGTAGTCGGATGGCTAACAAATGACATTTCTGGATAATTAAACCAAGAACCAAAATATTTAGAGGCGAAAATATACAGACGACGGATAGTGCGCTGATTAAATAAAGCACCAAACCGGCAGCAAGGTACGTCGTGGTCAGGGCCTAGGCACGGAATACAGTATGAATGAAAATCTTTATGAGGTATTTACTTTCCACAAGTAATGCAATTATTAACTTTTACTGACATCGGTAAGGAGCAAGAAAAAGTTTCCCCAATGGGGTACTTGCCTTTAGTTGAAGACTTTGGTTCTGAAACTCGAAAATGAAAATTTCAGGAGTCGGCTGACCGGCACTTGCAAACTGCTTTTGCTTCGGGCACCGCACATCAAGAAAGACTGATGTAATGGCGTCGGCTGCATGTTTTATACCCCTGACGACCTGACGTCATGGAAGAAGGGACAGCAACCGACGCAGGACCCAAGACTTTGTTAATCAGGCCGACTGAGGCCTACCTGCAAGTAGATAACCCAAATGTAATGACTGCAACAGTGAAACACGAAGAACATCTGCCTTATTTAACAAGCAAATTAATACATTTATTGCAGCAGCAATATGGTGAAAATCATACACAAAAACCGTGTAAAAATGTAAAGTCTCCATTTATCTAACCTTACATAATAAACATTTCAAGTAAAAAATTAATAAGTAAATAATAATAAGTAAAGTAATTTCATCTCATTAAGCTTTTCAGTTTTAAACAGCATGTGATAGAACACATGTCGTTCAATCCTGGAAAGTTATAAGCATTGAGACGGATTTGCCAGAGCAATTCCAACTTTTCTAATAAGGTGAATGGACCCCCGCTTGGATTACTGTCCACTTGGTCAAGTACCCAGAATTTAAATGCATGTTCTGGATATTGTTCTGTATGCTTTGCTAAAGCACTGTCCAGTTTGTCTTTATTAATGCAATACATAGGTTCGTACGTTCGTTGGAATTGCTCTGGCAAATCCATCTCAATGCTTATAACTTTCCAGGATTGAACGACATGTTCGATCACATGCTGTTTAAAACTGAAAAGCTAAATGAGATAAAATACTGTAGTAACATTATAGAACTTATGTTTTACTTATTAATTTTTTACTTGAAAATGTTTATAATGTAAGGTTAGATAAATGAGGAGACTCTACATTTTTACACAATTTTCATATATGATTTTCACCATATTGCTGCTGCGATAAATGTATTCATTTGCTTGTTAAATAAGGCAGTTTTAAAGAACAGGAAAATGCATATGTTCACAATACTATTTTAACTACTGTTCCTTTAAATTTCAAGATGGAGAGACCAGCTGATTTTAATCATAGTTAAACGTGACTATTTAAACTTGATTTTTGTAAATGTTAGTATCTGATGAAGTTCAAAGTAGTATATGGACAAAAAACACTTCATTAAACTTTGTGGATTCAGTCTTCAGTGAAGTTGCCAGTTGTTTTTGTTTTAATTAACCATCCTGTATGATGGGCAGAACCCATTTGTCTGTAGTAATGAGTGACCACACAGGGAGACAGTGAGAGAGACGGGAAGAAAGAGGTATGGAAGGGGGGGGGTGAAATTTTGGCAGGCAGACACTACCTGCCCTGTCAGGAATGGGGGGGCATTTGGCTGGAAGACTGAGAATGGGTCTTCTAGACCAGGGAGCTGCAGGCCTGGAGGTTTTCCTGATAAACTGGGTCTTTTGCTGGGTAGTTCCTCTGGAACTTGGGAATAGGCAAGACCAAGATATGTTTTGGGTCCTATAATTCTTTTCCTTTCTGTTGTAAGGATTTAAACAGGTCAGCCTATTTTGCACAAAAATGGGCTGAGTGATCCAAATGTGCGTCAAGGAGTGGGAGAGGCCGAAGTCACAGCCCTGAATTTCCTCCTTAGTACTGAAGCTGATGCAGCTGACCTGGCTGAGGCTTCAGCTGCATCATAACTGCATCTCAAGGAGTGTCTATTCACTTGAGAGATGAGTGCTACCAGTGAAGACAAGGAGGTCTTGGCTGCACAGTCAAGGATAGCATCTAAATCTTTAGTGGCTTTGTCCAGCAGGGCTAAGGAGTATTTGGTCATATGAGTTTGGTAGTTGGTGGCTCTAAATGAGAGGGTAGCAGAAGTATAGATTTCCTTTCCTAACCTCTCCATAGTCTTGCTGTCTTTATCAGCAGGTAGGATAGTGGTGGTAGGAAGGAGCTTGAAGGCCCTGCCCATAGAGATGGAGACAGTGGCAGGATCAGCAGTAGGGCAGTTAAAGAAAAATTTCTCCATCTCAAAAACTTTAAAGAGTCTGTCTGCTCTATTTGGGGCTGGAAGTTGGGAGTCGGGTTACTGGAGGCTGAAGCAAAAGCATCCAAGAATGCAGGCTGAATAGGAGGAATGACTGAAGGACTGGGAGAGTCCATTTTAATGGGGTCATAAAACATTTTTTGTACATCAGACATATCAGAGGATTGCCACTTAAAGTGGTCTTTCATCTTATTAATATTTCCCCCAAGGTAAGATACTCTACAGGGGAGTCAGGTTCAATAGAGCCCTCCTCAGGAGATCCATAGGCCAGGGGGGATGAAATCTGGGAGAAGTAAGAAAGGGAGTCCTCAGAGGAGTCAGACAACTCCTCTTCTTCATGCTGATCTACCCTCCTTTCATGGATGAGAGGTTTGGGACTAAGTACGGGAGGAGCCATGGCAGAGGGTTCTGCAGAAGGCATATGGGCTATAAAGACTTTGAACAAGCTCTGGCTGAAGGCCTGCCAATCCAGCATGCTTTCAGAGGTTGGGGTACAGTGTTTGTTTTTTTGTTTTTATCTTTAAAGGCCTCGCTGGCATCTGGCTAGGAATAGGTCTTGGGTCAGGCTTCAGGATGGTGGAGGCAGCGTCTGATGGGTGCAGAGTGAATGCTGGTGCCCCCCATCTAAGGCAGGCACTGGTAAATCCTTTGTGGACGTGTCATCCACTCGAGATTGTGCGGCTTCCTCAGAGGTACCCGCTTTATCTACACCGGCAGATGCCGGATCCTCAGCCAGATTGACACTGGCTACAGACAGAGGTACAGCAGACAGATGCGCAGCAGATGAAGTAGGCCACAAGAACTTAGCCCTCTTTCTAGGCGGTTCAGACAGGTTGTCGGGCACAGCCTCCATCCTTAATGCTATTTGTTTCAAGGGCCGATTCTCTAAATACAAATGTAAGGCTTACAAACGGCGGAGTAAGGTCTTAGGGACAAACGATCAGTAAATGGTGCAGTTCTCGTGGTCGTGCTCCCTGCCTAGACAAGAGAGACACTGGTCATGGGTGTCTTTGTGGGGAATCTGCCGACCGCACTTGCCCTTACCGGATGACATGAACCAACTATAATTATCCAAAGTAGGACTGAAAGAATCCCCAACAGGGTACTTAATCTTTTTTCGATCTGACATCTGCAAGAAGCAGGAGCACCTGGCATACGACTGGTGGCTGAAAAGTTCTGAGGGCTGGTGCGTGCAGATGTTACTTTTATGGCCCACGTTCCTGCAGCCACGTCAGAAGTCCGATGCACCAAGAGGGACTGAAAATCTTCAGAAACCTGGCTGGACAAACTGGAGAGGAAGAAAGTTAAACCCACAAGAATACTGAAACATTGGAATAGAAGAACATCCGGATGAGGAACAGAATACACACCCCTGGGATTCCACCTGTTCCCTGCTGGAGAGACGCAACGGGTGCTGACTTGTTAGAAAATGGGCTAAATTCTTGGCTAGGCTTGTAAGGGCCTCAGGGCTAATAGCCTAGTAACTTCATAAGATCCTATGACAACAGCATGTAATTAGCTGAATACATGCAGCTGTACTTGGTAGAAACAAGCGAATGGCATACTACAATCCCCACCCACAGGTGGAACTTTAAAAATCAAACAACAAGCTTTACAATATAATTGGCTAAAATTAAACAAAGAATGACAGAGTCCTCATCATTAATTTAAACTAGTAACTCAGGTGCTTAACTAAACCTAGCAAAGCAAAAGACAATCTCAAAGCCTTTAGTTATGTTCAGAATCTCACGAGTACAACACAATATTCTGAGCTGAATGTAAACTATGTTACCATCTCCTTACCTTAAGATACAGCTAACCTACTGACAGTACAGTTGGGTAAAATCTTACCACAGCAGTAGATATCCCTCACTTCACTGTTGCAAAATTCTTTACTTAAGGAATCTCCTGCCAAGGATAGGCCAGCGTCTGGCCAGTACACCAAATCCTTTAGTTCTTTTAAGCGTTACACGTCACATGTATGCTCGCACAAGGCATATGGCATAAAGGTGATGTATGGATGTACACACTCAGAAATGAGAATGACTTAGGAGGATCAGAATGGCCATAGGGTCAAGGAAATCTTATGCATCTGTAAGAAGAAAAAGGAAGAAGATGATAAGCCCAGACCAAGAGGACAAGAAAAGGACAGAGCGAGAGTTACAACAAAGGGAGGGAGCAAATACTGCAACAGTAAAGAGAAGGACATCTACTGTTATGGTACTATTTTACACAACTGAACTATGTCACCCATATCACTGTTGCAGTATTCCTTACATAAGGGAGAGAACAAGAATTCAAGAGGAAGCCCTGGGAGGAAGAAGGCACAGAAGACCCCTTTACAAACCCATGCTGGACAGCACTGCCAAAACCTGCCCTAGTCCTGAAATAATATCCAGCTTGCAATGCACAAACCCATGCTGAACAGCACTGTTAAAACCTGCTCTGATCCTGAAATAATATCCAGCTTGCAATGCACAAACCCATGCTGGACAGCACTGTCAAAACCTGCCCTGGTCCTGAAATAATATCCAGCTTGCAATGCTTAGTGAAAGTAGAAACACAGGACCAAGTAGCAGCCTAAAGGATGGAAATGGTATCCAAACGTTTGAAAAAAAGCACCACAGGAAGCAACTGCCCTCACATAATGAACCTTTGCCAACAAGGAAAGACATTTCCATGAAAAGAACAAAAAGGAACGGCCTTAGAGACATAGGATGGTTTGCTTGGTAAGAGCCAAACTCAAAGTCCTTGGATGAAAAGAAACAAAAATCTGCTCATACTTGCAAACAACTTTAGTTTTAGCCAAACAATATCTGAGCTGTCTATGCAAATCCAACATGTGAAGAACTTTCTCACTAACAGACTGTGGAAACAAGGAAAAAAAGGATAGAAAATTAATAGATGAAGGGACAACTCATTGACGACCATGGGCATAAAAAGAAGGATTATTACAAACAAGCATCCAGTCTCTGTGTAAAACTAAGAAAGGAGGAATAGCCATGAGGACCTTAAGTTCAAACACGCTCTCGGCTGAAGTGACAGCCAAAAGAACAGTCTTCAAAGTACAATGTTGTAAGAAAGCTGAAGAATCAGGTTCCAAAAGCAGCCAGAATCAATTTTCCAAGGACAAAACTGAGGTCCAAGGAAGGTGGAATAGGCTTCCTGGGAGGTCTGATATGAAGTACACCTTAAAGAAATTGCTTGATCTCAAAACCTAGAAGCTAGAGAAGGAGTCGTCGATGACTAACAGAAATTACTGATAGGTGAGCTTTAACTGAATATGCCAACACAGCATGCAGCAGATCACACAAAAAAAGAGAACCAGAGGAACCCCCACAGATAGGGGATCCTGATGGAGAGAGTGACAACAGACAGAAAATCGCTTCAATTTGGACATACATGATTTCCTAGTAGCGAGTTTCCTGGCCTACTGCTGAACCTGAAGCATGTTCTTAAAAGAGAGGTGCCTGAAAGGGATAAAAACCTTATCACACAGAGTGTCAGTTGAAGAGTGGAGAAGTGAGGATGAAAAATAAATTTCTTGTCTTGTGTGATATGATCCACCTAGCGAGGTAACTTGTGATGATTACCCCTGGACAAGTGAGGAAAAAGGGGGAATCAATGCTGTTTGGGCCAAAAGGGAGTCATTAGCAAGACTTTGGGTGAGTCTTGCCTGATCTTGTACAGGACTCAAGGTAACTGAGGAAGGAGAGGGAAGGAGTAGAGAAACAATTCCTTTCAAGGAAAAGACAAGGCATACACTTTCTAAATCTGAGAACTCAGGACTCTGGTACAGAATAGAGGAAGTTGTCTGTTCACAGTGGAGGTCAAAAGATCTACAAGTGGAACACCCCACAGATGAACAATGTCCAAGAACACATTTCTGTGAACCATCCATTTGTGAGCTTGTGTGCTGGACATGTTTAAGAAGTCCACCACAACACTGTGCTCCACAGGAATGTAAACGGCCTGTAAAGTCTCCTGATACTAGACAGCTAGTTCCAATACCTCAAGAGATAGTCTACAAAAGAAGATAGGGCCTTGTGTCAGCTTACTTGTTGACATATCACATCATTATGGTGATGTCTGTGAAAACTTTGAGAGGCCTCGGATGAAAGAAGGAATGAAAAGCATGAAGAGCCAAAAGCCAAGTCCTCATTTCCTTTATACTGATGTGGTCTGACTTGTGATGAGGAGGCCTGAGACCCTGAACCTTGAAGGGACCACAGGAGGCACCCCATCCCCTGTCTCAGGTGTCTGTACAGATCTCCAGAGATGGAAGAATCTGGACTTCTGAACTGTAGTCCAAGGGAGAAGGGGTTTGGGAAGATTAAGCCAAAGATTCCTCCCCTGAGTTCAGGTCCTCATCCAAGGAATCCAATTCCCCGGGCCTCGAGTGGAGTGGAACACCAGGGAGAAGCAGGCACAGATGCCCCTTTGAGTGGCTTCAAGGCCATCACAACATTCAATAAACCCCAAGTAAAAATCCTGCCAATCACATTGGTGGATCCTTAAATGGGGAAACATGCTGTGTTTTTTATTTCTTTTTCTGCAGTATGTTCACACACACAACATCCTCGGAAGGTCAGACCCTTGGCAAGACTCAACAATGGTTGTAGGAATCTCTTAAGATCTCAGGAATGCCCTTCAGTCCTTTGGAAAGAATAAGCCAAGGATCCCCAACAGTGTCAGGTAAAGATATGTGAAAAGCCTCTGAGGACATGCAAAAAGCTAGAACCATGCTGGTCTCTGACAAAGTCATGGTAGGGGAAAATCACAGGCAACCACCAGATGGCCATCCAGGCTTTCAAAACCCTCAAGTGAGACATCCAGCAGAGGCTGTTCGGCAGCTGAATCAGATCCAACTTTTTTGGCCTTTTTCTGGGCAGACAGCTGGCCCTTGGGACAGGATGATTCTGCCATAGTGTTCTGAGCTAACAATTTCAAGATGCTGGTTCTTCAGGTAGACAGACAAGGAGGAGAGGTGACTACATAGGGTCTCAGGCACAAACACTTGGCAGATAGAGCACTGCATATTTTCATGGGTAGCATCCAAACAGAAGAGACACTAGCCATCATGGTCTTTATGGGGAATCTGCCTCCCATACAGACATTTATCTGAAAATGTAACTTGGTAACTAGCACAGCAGAAGAGCATTCAGACAGACGTTCAAAAATGGCATTTGGACAGGCGGCAAAGAGGTTCTGTGCATCTGTACATTACTTTTATGCCCTATGCCTTGCATGGGGACTATATGTGTGATGTACAATGCTTACAAGAACTAAAGGCTTTGGCATACTGGCCAGACTTTGGGCTATCCTTGGCAGATCTCTTAGGTAAAGAATACTGCAACAGTGAGATGGAAGGGCAACAATTAATTCAGCTCAAACTTTACCCCTTTTTCTCAGTTCATCTCACATGAAATATCTGAAACAGACTCATCACCATTAATCATACAAGACTAAGTCCTGAAAGCAAAAGCAAAACAAAAAGTATCAATGGGTGCTGACATTATCCAAGAATGCATCTTGAATAGATTTAATCCACACTCCTAACAATGTTTAGCCTCAGCCTCCAAATGGGTTTTATGCCACGTAAATTGAGAACAGCAACAGTTATTCCCCCTGCATAACAGATCACCATCCATGGACCCAGGGAATTACAAAACCATAAACTTGGCCAGCCACTTATGGAAAGCTATGGGAAGAATCACAATGGGATTAATTGTGTCTCTTGGTAATAAGGACATAAAAAGTACAGTTGTGTACACTTACCATAAATGTAGATGTTATCTGCTTGCAGTAGCCCTCAGTCGGCCTGATTAACAAAGTCTTGGGTCCTGCATCAGTTGCGGTCTCTTCTTCCGTGACATCAGGTAGTCAGGGGTACAAAACATGCAGAAGATGCCATTACATCAGTTTTTCTTGCCCCAGATGTCAGGTGTCCCCTTAATGGGAAGCAATTAAAAAAAATAAAAATATATATATATCTATCTATATATCTATATCTATATCTATATATATATATATATATATCTATATATATATATCTATATATATCTATATATATATATATATATATATATATATATATATATATATATATATATATATATATATCTATATATATATATATATATATATATATATATATCTATATATCTATACACACACATACACATATATATAGATATATAAATCTATCTATATATATATATATATATATATATATATATATATATATATATACACATACACACACACAAGGTTATACCTCCAACAAAAAAGCAAATACACCAAAAAGCTTTTAAGCATAGTAAAGGAAAGTAGAGGTACAGCCAAAAGGAGTCAGGGGGCTGGAGGGAGGGTAACCAGGACTGCAACAGTGAATACACTTGAACATCTACATTTATGGTAAGTGTATACAACTGTACTATGTTCTTTGTGTTTCACTGTTGCAGTCATCACGTTTGGGTCGATTCCCAAAGCTAAGGATAGGAGGAGGAATTTAGATAGCAATAGGAGCAGCTATAAGGCCCTGCAAGACTGCAGTGGCAAAGCCAGCTCTGGATTTAGAGAAAATTGGCAAATGGTAATGCTTGGTGAACATATGTACAGAACTACAGGTAGCAGCTTCTTGGATGTCCCTGGTAGGGACACCTCTGAGAAAGGCTGTAGAGGTAGATGCAGCCCTGGTTGAATGGGGTCTATTCCCCTGTGGGATAGGTTTTCCATGGTGCTTATAGCAGAAATGAATGCAATGGCCTATCCATTTAGAAATGGTTTGCTTTCAAATAGCCTTCCCCTCTGCCCCTGCAGAAAATGCCACCAGCAGTTGTTCCAATTTCCTTTGAGGTTTAGTCCTGTCCAAGTAAAATCTAAGCTGTCTGTGCACATCTAAGGAGTGCAGTATCAGTTCCCCTTTGTTCTGTGGATTAGAAAAGAAGGTTGGCAAATGAAGGGACTGATGAAGAGCCACACTGGATACCACCTTGGGCATGAAAGAGGGATTGGTTCTGAGGGACACCTTGTCCGCATGAAAGATTATGAAAGGCTCCACTGCCATAACGGCCTGCAATTAAGATGCTCTTCTTGCTGAAGTGATTGCTAAAAGGAAGGCTGTTTTTCAAGAAAGGAATTTTAAATCTGCACTTGCAGCTGGCTCGAAAGGAGGAAGAGTGCGTTTCTCCAATACAAAGTTAAAGTCCCAGGCTGGAGTTGGGGATCTCCTGGGTGGTCTTAAGTTTTTGGCCCCTCTGAGGAACTGCTTGAGAAGTGGATGAGAGAAGAGGGGTGGTGCATGAATTGTGCTATCCCAAATAGAACCAAGATGCTCTTCTCCAAAAAAAGGAAGCCAATCTGGTGGTCCCCTGTTATAAACTAACTATACAACAGAAGGAAGAAACTGTTGCAGAAGAGAGGAAAATCCCAGGATGCAAAAACCTCCCTCACCAGCCTCAGTAAGAAGCTGAGATCCCTCATAAAATCCTTAAAAGCTAGTTACGAAAATAAAATTGCCAAAGATTCCAAAGACAACCACAAGGCATTCTAGTTATGTCAAGAATCTAAATGGCAATACTCAGATCTGCTCTGAGCTACAACAGAATGGCATTAAATATACTGATCCCAAGGATATTGCCAATATCCTGACAGATAGATTTAGTGCCAGCTTAACCCCTCTCTTACCCCATAAAGGGCCCATCTCAATACCAAAAGATTGCCAAATTCCGGTAATCATGGCCACACAGGTAGAAACCACACTCTCCAAAGCTAAGAATACAGCATCCATGGGACCAGATGACATCCCAGGCTGTGTACTACATGAACTACAAAATGAACTGGCACCTCACCTAAGTGTCATGTTTAATCACAGCCTCACCTCAGGCTTCGTGCCCACTGAGTGGCGCACAGCTACAGTTATCCCACTCCACAAGGGGGGGATCTGCCTTGGATCCTGGGAACTACCATCCCATCAGTCTGACAAGCCTGATCTGCTAGGGCATGGAACGCATTATCATGGAACACTGGACCCCACCCAGTTTGGGTTTTTGAGGGGCCGATCTTGTCTCCTGAATCTGACTGACTTCTTCGAATCAGTCTCCAGAGCTGTGGACGAGGGTAATGCGGTCCACACAGCCTATCTGGACCTCGCCAAGACGTTCGACACCATCCCCCACTCTGGAATCATAGATAAACTTACTAAGCTGGGTATAAATCCCTACTTCACTCGATGGGTTGCCAGCTGGCTTACTGAAAGAACCCAGACTGTAAAAGTAGCTGACTCCAAATCAAGCTCCAGACAAGTGGAGTACCTCAGGGTTCAGACCTAGGACCACTCTTGTTTGGCATCTACTTCTCTGAAGTACAGGCTAACACTAAGGGACTCTGGCTAACAAAGTTCACAGATGACTGTAAACTGGGAGCCATTACTGAATCCCCCAAAAGATGTGGATATTCTAAAAAAGGGCCTTACAGAAACAAATGCCTGGTGCCAGAGCCATGAGCTCAAGCTTAATGCCAAGAAATGTATAGTTATCCCCTTTGGAAAAAAACAAGTACCCATGAATTACCACATAGGTGGCAGTACACTGAACATCGAAAGTGTGATGAGAAACTTAGGGACACAGGTGGACAGTGGTCTCACTTTCGATAATCACATCGCCATAACAGTCAGGAAATCCTTCTATGTGGCACACCTCATCACTAAGGGCTTTTCATCCAGAAAAAAGGAGGTAATTGTCCCACTGTACCCATCCCTCATTAGACCCATTATAGAGTATAATGCCCAGTTTAAGTACCTCACAAGACATCTGCGACAGCTGGAAAGGCCACAGAAATACCTCACTAAAAGAATCACAGGCCTAAAGCAGATGCCATATGCTGACTGTCTAAAAAAAACTCCAGCTATATTCTGTGGCATATTGTCTACTCAGAGGCGATCTCTGCTTAACATACGAGGCCATGTCAAACCCTGAGCTGTTGGACATGCTCCACTTAAAGAAATCCCAATCCCTCAGAGCCACACACTCCAGGGATCTAAACCTTGTCATCACAATGAACAAACCATGCTGGAGGGACAGGTTCCTGACCCAGAGACTCCCCATACTCTGGAATAGACTACCCATACATGTCAAGCACAGCGCCTCCTTGGCCCTCTTCAAAAGGAACCTTGATGATTGATGGGAGATAGGAAATTCACCCCGGAGATCATGTCAGTCGCCCTGCTAGACAGGGGTCCAGAGAAGTAAATATTGTGGGAAGAAATATCCAGGGGAATTGTTATGGCTAGGCTTGTATAGGCCGTAGGGCCAATAGCCTAGTACCAACCTATGAACCTAATCCTCTTTTACAACCTTAGCAGAACAGTTTATAGGGGGCAGTTATATTTTGCAATAGACAATACTTGCCTGGAACAGACATCCTATTTGGATAAAACAAAGCTTATGCTTGACCAAGCTCATGCCTGACCACATTCAAGTGCAACTTGGATCAATGGATGGGAAGCAGGAAATCTACCCCAAAGTTCCCTCTTGCAATACTAATGGACAGACAGTTCCTAAATATTTTAAACTCAAAGCATTGGTCCCTTCCAAATATTTCTGTTTTAATATAGCAGTTACTAGTAAAGTAATATATAAATTGAGATCTTGGAAAGTTGGATCTAACCTCCAGTAGGACAGTTAATTTTAACCACCAAATAGGATAATTGGCTTGGCTTAAAATGTCATGCAAGGGCACTTAGTCTAGTACCACCTTATAAACATGTAAAATGTAAATACAGTAAATTACCAGTATTCTTTTTTTTTATTTTTATTTATTTATCATTTGTTGACTGGGAATGTCCGACTAGGTTCCACAGAGCCTGTTTTCAGCGGAGGCCCGGGGAGAAATGCTCCATGCTTCTTAAAAAACAATCCAAATTACTTTAACTATAAAACTATAATTTATGTGTGGAAAGGTTCCCCAATGGACCTACTTGCCAAAAATGAAAGACTGGTGAAGACGATCATTCCTGTGAAGTTCAGAGGTGCTCTCGAGAGACAGCAGCAAGAAAGTAATGAAAAAAATGACACCAAGGCTACTGCTTTCTCCTTGTGGATCTGAAGACAACAGCCTGGGTTCATGTGAAGGGGTGGGAGAGGTGGGGGGGGGGGCAAGAGACTTTAAAGACGAAATGACTGTTATATCCTGGCAACATTTAACCCAAAATGGCTGTAGGCTACTACAGCAATAAGAATGGTGAACACTAGATTCCCAAACTCAGCATAATCTCTAACAGACTACCGGAACAGCACCAGATGTATGAGGGACTGATAACCCAACCCAATATGCATGGGGCTTCGGATATCAAAGAACCAGTCATATGAGAAGCAAACTAATGGAAATTCATCTGTCTTTAACACGCACCAAAGCCACTAACACCAAAGTTTCTGGAATCCCAGTGACCATGGGATTACTACCTAGTATAGCTGCAAGATATGAAAGTTAGAAAAGTTCCCTCTGTATACAGATGGTAATGGATGTTCAGGGTGGGGACATTACAGCTGTACAAGTAAACTTAACATAACAGCAGATGTTTGAATGATCACTACTGTACTAGCCTAAGCTAGATGGGTAATACCCTGCCAAGGATATAACAGCCTCCTAACCTCAAACTTCAAGGCATCTTCAATGTACTCAAACCATTAGACAGCTGGAGCTGAGCTGTTAAAGTCAAGTTTGGGCTCCAAGCCCTTCAGAGCTTTCATGTCTACTGAGAGAGGGAGTCTGAGTACTGGGAGGGCATTGCTAGGATTAAAAGTAATGAAAGTTCACACCCTGGCATAACACAAGAAAATAAGTGGGATGAAATGAGTGAGCAGTTACTGCAGCAGTGATCATTTGAACATCTGCTGCTATGGCAAGTTCATTTACACAACTGTATTCTGTTCACCGTATTGATCATTGCTGCAGTAGCCTACGCTACATGAGTAAATTACCCTAGATTACTACTTTTGGGAGGTGGAAGGGAAGAGTAGAGTCTAGGACCCCCTGGCAAATGGTCCTAGCAAAGCCTGAACTAGTACTAAAGGAATCAAGTTTGCAAACGTATGCACATCGGACCAAGTTGCTGCTTCTAGAACATTTAGAGAATCCAGCCATTTCCAAAAAGCCATAAATAGAAGCCAAAGCCCAGGGTAGAATAAGCCTTGACCTTGCCTCAAATACTTTTGTTGTGGTGAGAACAAGATAATAGTCTGACAACACCATTTGGAAAACTTAATACATGTTGCCCCCCTTTACCGTCAAAAAAAGTGAACAGCTGATCTGAAGTTCTGTACACTTACCACAAATGTAGATGTTTGAGTGTATTCATTGCTGCAGTCCTGACTTGTGGGATTTCCTGCCATGTAAGCCCTTGACTGGCCCGACTGCCAGACTAATGACATTAGTTTTTCCTTGCCCCCAGAAGGTAGGAGTACCCAGGATGAACAATAAAAAAGAAGTTATGTACTTACCATAATGCTCCATGTGTGTTGTCTATCTTGCCTTCATTCTTAACTGGTTGGGCTCGGAACCGATCCTCGGTTCCGAATCGGCCTTATACAAAAGCTCAAGGTCTTCCACTAGCTAGTGGCTGTAACCCAATCCCAAAATGCTCTAGGAAAGTTCCCCAGATCTTGTTTGCTGATATAACAATAGTTACCAATAGAAGTAATAGCAGTTACGGAGCAATGAAAAAGGTCGGAGAACCATTATTCCGAATTGAAAACCACTCTGTCCTCCAAGAGCTAAAGATTGGGGGAAGGAGGGTGGGATTTACGAATGAAGGCGAGATGAACAACATACATGGAATATGATGGCGAGTACAAAACTTCTTCATGTGCTGTTATCTTATATCTCGCCTTCACTCTTAACTAGTTGGTACAGCGTCCCTATCATCATATTTCCTGGGTGGCTCAAGGGAGAATATTCTTCAGAACAGTGGACGCAAAGAAGGCCCTGTTCCTGGAGTTCAAGTCTACTTTGTAATGAGTGATAAAGGTATGAGGCCTTGCCCCATGTTGCTGCAGCACAAATGGTATCAACTGGAAGTCTTGCCTGAAAAACAGAAGAGGTTGATATGGCTCTTGTAGAATGACCTTTTACTTTGAAGAGAAGCTCTTTGTTTTGAGATTTGTAAGTAAAGGTAATACAATCTGATAACCATTTTGAAAGAGTGACTTTTGATACAGGAGTGCCCTTCTTGATGTATGAGAAGGATACAAATAATTGGTCAGATTTTCTGTAATCCTTTGTCCTATGTAAGTAGAAAAGTAATTGACTATGTATGTCAAGTTGGTGTAGCATGTACTCTTACTGCCATAGTTTGGAAAAAGACTGGTAGATCTATGGATTGATTCAAATTAGATTCTGAACATACTTTGGGTAGAAAGGATGGATTTGTTCATAGAGATATTTTGTCTCTGTGACAGATCATGTAGGGGGGCTTTATTGACAATGCTTGTAGCTCAGAAACTCTTCTAGCAGAAGTGATGGCTATTAAGGGACAGTCTTCCAGGTGAAAAACTTTAGATCACAGGATGATGCAGGTTAAAAAGGGGGAATAATCAAACGGGATAAGACAAAGTTCAGGTCCCACAATGCTGGAGGGGCTTTAATGGGTGCCCTTAATAAGATAGTGCCCTTATGAAAGGCCTTGCAAAGTCTGTGTGACATCATATTAGGTCCCAATTTACCTATATGAAAATTAGATATCACTGCTAATTGAACCCGAATGGTAGCTGCAGCGGCACCTTCATTGAAAAGCTGTAAAAAATTCGACAATGGAGACTATAGGGGCAGAAAAAGGATCAATGCAGTTATTCAGACACCAGGAAGAAAATCCCTTCCATTTGCTTATAACTTTCTCGTTGAAGCCTTATGAGACTAGATCAAGATAGGTTTCACTGATGGAGAAAGGCTAGGGAGTCTGGCTATATTTGGAATCGGAGCAGCCAAGTTGTCAATTTGAGGGTTGGAAGGGAAGAGTGGAGCATCCCCGATGCAAGAGTTAGAAGTTCCAGAAGCCACAGTCCCTCCTGGAGGTGAGACCAAAGGAAGGGGAGCCAGATTTGACGAGGTCAGTATTGAAGAACTTTGGGTATCAACGGTAAGGGAGGAAAGGCATAGAGGAGACCAGAGGGGCAATCGTGATGGAGTGCATCCCTTGGTGACTCCCCTGGAGGGGGGATTAGGGCAAAGTAGCTGCTGCATTTGGTATTCATCGTCGTGGCAAAAAGGTTGCAGCAAGGATGGCCCCATTTGTAGATCATCTTCTCCACTACTTCTTGTTTTACGGACCACTCGTGAGGTATCAGAATTGTCCTGCTCAGTTTGCCTGCTATCACGTTGGTTTTCCCTGGGATGTGTGTTGCTGTCAGAAAGTGTTGGGAGGAGGTCGCCCACTGCCATACTCTCAAGGCCTCCCAACAAGGGGAGTAAGATCTGGTTCCTCCTCCTTTATGTACCACACAACCGACAAGTCAGTCTGTATTGCAATAGTTCCCAGTGGGAGAGAGTCCTGAAGTGAATGTAATGCTAAAAGCACTGCTCTCATCTCTAGGACATAGATGTGCAAATGAGCCTCAAGATCCTGCCAAGTGCCTTGCACTGTCCTCCCCAGGTAATGCCCCCCCCCACTATACCTAGGAAGCATCCGTGGTCACTATAGCCAAAGGTTGTGGAAGAACAAAGGGTTGACCTACAGTCACGAGTAGAGTGAAGCCATCAATGGAAGTCTTTCTTGCAAGAATCTGTTATAATAATTTGGTAAGACATGGGTAGCTCCTGCATGGACCACTGAGTGAAACGTAGCCATTGAAGGATTCTCGTATGCAAACGGGCTAACGGAATCAAGTTTATTACAGCTGCCATGGTTCCCAAAATTCACAGGACTGTTCTTGCTTGTATTTCCCTCTTGGAAAGTAGGGTTTGGACCTGATGTCGAAGGACTTGAACTCTTTTCGGGGGGAAGTTTTGCTATCATTTTGGTAGTATCTAGATCTGTCTCTATAAAAACAATACGCTGATATGGCAACAAGGCAGATTTTTCGTAATTTATTGCGATTCCTAGATGCAAGCAGAATTGCAAGGTGTTGTCTCTTGCTTCTATGAGTAGATGCTCGGTGGTGAAGATAGGAGCCAGTCATCTAGGTACGGAAACACTCTGAATCCTAGGCGTCTCAAGTGAGTTGTGACCATCGCCATACACTTGGTGAGCACTCTGGGGGCTGTAGTGAGACCAAATGGCAGAGCTCGAAACTGGTAGTGACTGGCTCCCAGCCAAAAGCGCAAATGACTTCTGGATCGCCTGTCCATTTTTATGTGGTAGTACGCATCCTGGAGGTCTATAGAGCACATCCAATCATCTTGCCCCAGAAAAGGGAGTACTGACTGCAGTGTTACCATCCAGAACTTTGACTTTCTCACCATGTTCAATTGGCTGAGATCCAGGATGCGTCTCCAGTCCCTTGTTTTCTTTGGAACTAAAAAGAACCTTGAGTAAGTTCCTATCCTATTTTCGGCATCTTCTATTACCGTTTTACCCTCTGCCCCTGGGGGAAGGATCACCATGTATGTCAAGGAAAGCTCTCTGGGATTTTCAGAACTGCATCTTTCCCCCCTTTTGGATAAGGTCTAGAAGGTAGGTAAAAACAGACTCCTACGGCAGAGAGTTTTTCCTTCTTGTTCACACCTGGTCAGTGTCTCTAACTTTTAGCCCCAACAGGGACAAGCTGTCAAAAGGGGCGTTCATAAAGGAAGACTTAAAGGGCTCTGCATAGTCTCACAAGCGCATACAGGAATGTCTCCTTAGGAGTAATTCCTGAACCCACTGCCCTACTTGCTCCATCCACTACATAAGAAATAAGCCTCATGGAGGAATTGACTACTGAATTTAAGGTGGAGAGCTGAGAGGAAACTTTCTGATACCCCTTCAGCTACAGAACCTGGGAGAGCATCTCCTAGCTCCTTCAGGAGATCTCTCTGAAGTCTGGTAAAATGGGTAAGATAATTCAGCGATCATAGTGCAAATATCACTGAAGAAAAGGTGCACTTTCTGTACCTGTCCATTGTACGAGACTCCTTGTTTGGTGGATGTCTCTGAAAGCTCCTTTTTTGTGGCGGCCGCCACAACCATAGCATCGACTCAACTCCCTTCATAAGAATGTTCTTGTCCATAGGTGACGTTATGAATTTATTAGGCCTCCAAGGAATGGGCTCCACTGAGTCTTAAGATTCCCATGCCTTTTGACAAACTAGGTCCATAAGTTCATCAAAAGGTGGAGACACCCAAGTGGTGGAAGGGTGAGACCCGAAAGCCTTCAGGTATACAAACTCCTCCTCAGAAAGGTTGATTGGCTTCCAGCTGCCTCTCTACTAAAGTGTTTCCAAGATGTCTGCAAAGGAGACATCCTCAGAGGGCAACTGTGGGGACCCTTCTGACTCACTGAAGTCTGTATTGAATGTGATGGACTCCTCTGGGGAGTCTAAAGGCTTCCTTTTGCATAGTCTCCTCTGAGGGACCTCCTCAGAAGGTATTCTGGAGAGGTTCCAGAAGAGATGGGTTCACCCGATGGGGCAATCTGAGGCTCAGGGTCTTGGCGTCTCTGTGGATGCAGTGATGCTGAGGCAGACACTGGTGCCTTTGGGGGGAAAAATGTCTCGACTTAACAGTGGACCTGTCTGTGGAGACAACACTCTTATCACCTTGAATGCCCCCCCCCCGCCCCTGATCTGAAGAAATTCCTGGCCCTTAAGGAACCAAAGGGCATCCCCAGAACCAAGGGAGTTGGCTCCGAGGCAGATGGAGGAGCCGAGCTCACCCATGCTGAAGCTCCGAGAGGCAAGTTCAGATCAGACTAATGTCTGGCCCGACTCTCCTCCCTGGACTCGACCAGAGAGCATTGGCTCCTACATTCCTCTAATTCAGATGGAACAGAGGATGTCGGAATGATAGTCGAAACCGAAAATCCTGGGATAGGTCTCGGCCCCGGTGGTTCCACTACAATCAGTTCAAGACATTCCAGCTCCGAAGTTCCAGATCAGATCAGAGGAGGAATCGATGGTGAAGGGGTAAGCTTTAGTCAACTCTGAATCCCTCTGGGTGGGAGTCAACAACAGTTTGGCAAGTGCCAATGTCCTCACAAGCCTCCGCAACACCCAATCCACACCATCATCAGAAGCACTCCAGGAAGACCGAGAGGAGGGAGCAGGAGATCTAGCTGAATGCAGTAAAGGGGATCTCAAGGAAGGAGAAACCGGCTCCAATTCCGGGGACCAGCTCAGTAAAGGAAAGTTGTGTAAACTCTTATAAGCATAGATGTCCTTCTCTTCCATGTTGCAGTATTCTACTTTTGTTTACCCTTCTTCCTCTCCAGTTTGTTAGGCCAGGTTTCCAAACATTTTCAGTCGCTCTTGGTGTGGACATCTGACGGGGCTGCAGGAATGTGGGCCATAAAAGTGACATCTGCAAGCACCAGCCCTCAGAACATAGTAAAAGCCCCAGTCAGAGCTAGTCCTGTAAGGGCATAGCCTGTCCAATATCAGCCCGGGGAGCAAGTGCAGTCATACAAGTGGGGAAGGTGGGTGGGAAGGAATACTGCAACATGGAAGAAAAAGGATATCTATGGTTATGGTAAACTTTTACACAACTTTCCTATGTCCTTCTATTCCAATGTTGCAGTATTCTACTTGTGGGTGAGTACAAAAGCTCACTCAGAATTGGGAGGTGGCCTAGATGAAGTTTCCAGGAATCCATGTAGGATAGCCTTGGCAACCCCCACCCCTGGCTCTGGAGAAATGGTCCGGTTTACAGTGTTTGGTGAAGGTGTGAACTGAGGACCAAGTAAGATCCTGGATACCAAAAAGATTCTGGAGTATTTTCACCCTTTGTGTCAATGGGAAGGGAGGGATGCCTACAGGTATTTTCCCTTCCATGTTATTGAGAATGCACCTGTTGCTAATGCCTTGGGGTCCGGTGTCCTGGTGCAGTAGCCAGGAAGCTGCCTGTTTATGGAGGAGGGAAACAGGTCTATTTGTGGAATACCCCACCTGTGGACCATGGTCAGGAAAACATCTCTTTGCAGAATCCATTTGTGGTTGTTTGAAATGGTTCTGTTCGGTAATCTGCCTGGGAGTTGTGCAGGGATGGAATGTAGTCTGACTGAAGGGTGATCATCTGCGAGGTAGCCAGTTCCCATGAACGCAGAGCTAGCCTGTATAAAAAGTAGGATTTGGTCCTTCACTGCTTGTTGAGATACCACAGGACGGTGGTGGTGTGTGTGAATATCTTTAGACGGCTGCTCTAGGTAGGGTTGGAAGGCCTGAAGAGCAATGAGGATGGCTCTCATGTTTATGAGATCTTGTTTGTGTCTGTCCACAAACCTTGTACTTTCCTTTTCACCAGAGTTGCTCCCCAGCCCAGGTCTGAGGCATCTGTGTAGATGGTCTGGGAAGGAAAGGGTGTTTGCAGATGCAGTCCTGGGTTTTGGGCTACCTGAGCCACCCACCATCTCAGTTCCTGATGCAAGCAAAGGAGCAGAGGGATCCTGAACGCTAGAGGGTGGAAGTGTTGGGTCCAAACTGACCGGAAATACCACTGAAGTTTCCCTCCTGTGCATCCTTGCTAGGGGCAACATGGGAATGGTAGCTGCCATGTAACCTAGAAGCCTCAGAAATTGTCTTGCAGTCAGTTCTGTTGATTGTAGAGCAGTAAGAAGGTAGTTTTGCAGGGATACCACCTTTTCTGCTGGAAGGAAGGCCTTCATGAGGCCTGTCCTGATCCTGCAACCCAGGAAGACAATATCCTGCATGGGGTTGAGGTGGGATTTTGGGAAGTTGATCATGAACCCTAGAGACTGTAGGGTTACCAGAAGGTCCCGAGAGTGGTGGATTGAGTTTTAGGCCTTGAAGAAGAAGATGGCGTCTGTTTAATATGCAAGTCAGTAGGCCTGAATACACCCTCAGAAGCTGATGCCTGCCCAGCGGCTCTGGACCCATCCAAGTTAGAGACATCCACAGGTTCCACAGTCGAAGAAGCATCTCGGGGCATACTGGACTCCGAATGCGTCTCAGTAGAGGCCTGCGAATCTGAAGTAGTGGGTATCAGGGGCTGCGAAAATGTCTCAATGGAGTACCGGCGAACTGGCAACTAGCTTAGGAGAAGCGTTGTCGGCAGCTTTGGACCTATGTTGTCTGTCTCTGTCTTTATCTTTGCGTTTTTTCAGAATGTCGGTAGTCGGGTGGCTTACCAAAGTCATTTCTGGATAATTGAACCGAGTACCAAAATATTTAGATGCGCAAATGAACAGACGACGAATAGTTTGAGGATTGAATAAGGCACAAAACCAACAGCGAGGTACGTTGTGGTCTGGGCCTAAGCAAGGAATGCAGTATGAATGAAAATCTTTATGAGGTATTTGCTTTCCATAAGAAATACAACTGTTAACTTTTACTGACATCGGTTTAGAGCAAGGAAAAGGATCAACAAGGTACTTAGCTTAGTTGAAGACTTCGGATCTGAAACTCGAAAATGAAAATTTCAGGAGTCGGCCAACTGGCACTTGTGAACTGCTTCTGCTTCGGGCACCGCACGGCAAGAAAGACTGATGTAATGGCGTTGGCTGCATGCTTTATCCCCTTGACTACCTGATGTCATGGAAGATGAGACAGCAACCGACGCAGGACCCAAGACTTTGATAATGAGGCCGAATGAGGGCTACCTGCAAGCAGATCAACCAAATGTTATGACTGCAACAGTGAAACATGAAGAACATCTGAAATTGAGATGAGCCTGCCAGGAATCTCGGTTATTTCCGGAAGGCGGGTTTTATAGGTATGTGAAGGTAAGCATCCTTTATGTCCAGGTTTGCCATGAAACCCTGCGGAAGGATGAGTGGAAAGAGAGTAGGTAGGATGAGCATCCTGAAAGAAAGTAAGAAAGAACTTTTAGGAAGGGGTTGAGGCGGGAGAGGTCTAGAATTGGCCTCCATGGCCCTTCTTTTCTGAGTACCAAAAAGATTCTGGAGTAGAATCCTTTGCTTGTGCAGGAACTGGTTCTATGGTGCCTTGTAGTAGCAGTGTTTGCAACACCTGATGGAGGAGGGGGGTGCCATGAAACCCTGCGGAAGGATGAGTGGAAAGAGAGAAGGTAGGATGAGCATCCTGAAAGAAAGTAAGAAAGAACCTTTAGGAAGGGGTTGAGGCGGGAGAGGTCTAGAATTGGCCTCCATGGCCCTTCTTTTCTGAGTACCAAAAAGATTCTGGAGTAGAATCCTTTGCTTGTGCAGGAACTGGTTCTATGGTGCCTTGTAGTAGCAGTGTTTGCAACACCTGATGGAGGAGGGGGTAGTTGACTGGGAGGAGGCTGTGGTATGCCCAGTCTTGATGGAGAGGTGATCCAGGACATGAAGCGGCCATCCTGAATGATGGTCAGAGCACATTTGTCTGTGGTAATGACTGACCACGCAGAGTAACAGAGATGGGCAGAAAGGGGGATGGATGGGGGGTTGACATTTTGGCAGGCATTCAGACACTACATGCCCTATCAGGAAAGGGGGGGCCTTGGCCTAGCCTGAGGAGGCCGTCTTCTAGGGGGTATTCCAGAGAGGCAAGCTGCAGACCTGGAGGTTTGCCTGATAAACCAGGTCTTAGCCAGGTAGTTCCTCTGGAACTTGGGAATAGGCGAGACCAGGATATATTTCAGGTCCTGTAAATCTTTTTCTTTCTGTTGTAAGGATTGAATAGGTCAGCCACTTTTGCACCAAAAAGTGGCTGAGTGATCCAAAGGTGTGTTAAAGAGTTTGGCCCTGACGTAGTCACAGCCATGAGCACCTCCTTAGTACTGAAGCTGATGCAGCTGACCTGGCTGAGGCTTCAGCCGCATCACAACTGCATCTCAAGGAGTGTCTATTCACTTGAGAGATGAGTGCTATCAGTGAAGACAAGGAGGTCTTGGCTGCACAGTCAGGGATGTCATCTAAATCTTTAATGGCTTTGTCCAGCAGAGCTAAAGAGTATTTGGTCATACGAGTTTGGTAGTTGGTGGCTCTGAATGAGAGGGTAGCAGAAGTACAGATTTTCTTTCCTAACCTCTCCATAGTCTTGCTGTCTTTATCAGCAGGGAGGATAGTAGTGGTAGCCTGGCAAGAGCTTGGAGGCCCTGTCCGTAGAGATGGATACAGTGGCAGGATCAGCAGGAGGGCAGATAAAGAGAAATTTCTCCATCTCAGGGACTTTATAGAGTATGTCAGCTCTATGTGGGGCTGGAGGTTGGGAGTCCATGCTAATGGAGGCTGAAGCAAAAGCATCCAAAAATACAGGTTAAAGAGGAGGAATGGCAGAAGGACTGGAAGAGTCCATTTGAATAAGGTCATAAAACCTTTTTTGTACATCAGACATATCTGAGCTTTGCCACTTAAAGTGGTCTAATTTTATTAATAGTTTCCCCAAAGGTAAGACCCTCTACAGGGGAGTGAGGTTCAACAGACCCCTTTTCAGAAGATCCATATCCCAGGGGGGTAATGAGATCTGGGAGGAGTAAGAGAGAGTCCTCAGAGGAATCAGACAATTCCTCCTCTTCAGGCTGATCTACCCTCTTTCAATGAGTGGAGGAGCAGTGGCAGAGGGTTCTGCAGAAGGTCTAAGGGCCATAACGGCATTGAACAAACTCTGTTTGAAGGCCTGCCAATCTGGCATGCTTTCAAAGTTTGGAGTGAGGTGTCTTGTTTTTTGTTTTTTCTTTAAAGGCCTTGCCGGCGTCTGGCTAGGAGTAGGCCTAGGGTCAGGCGTCAGAATGGTGGAGGTGGCATCCGATGGGCCCTGAGTGAATGCTGGTACCCCCTGGCATCTAAGGCAGCCATCGGTTAATCCTCGGTGGATGTGTCGTCCACTCGAGATTGTGCTGCTTCCTCAGAGGTACCCGCTTTATCGACACCGGCAGATGTTGGATCCTCAGTCAAGCGGACATCGGCTACAGAAAGAGGTACAGCAGACAGAGGTGCAGCAGATGAAGTAGGCCGCGAGGACTTTGCACCATCTTCCTAGGTGGTTGAGATGGGGCGTCAGGTGCAGCCTCCATCCCTAATGCTATTTGTTTCAAATGCCGATTCTCTAAATATAAGTGTAAGGCCTGCAAATGGAGGCATAAGGTCTTAGGGACAAATGATCGGCAAATGGCACAGTTCTCGTGGTCATGTTCCCTGCCTAGACAAAAGAGACATTGGTCATGAGCGCCTTTGTGGGGAATCTGCCGACCCCACTTGCCCTTACAGGATGACATTAACAGACTATAATTAAAGTAGGACTGAAGACTCCCCAACAGGGTACTTAACTGAATCCTATTCAATCAGACATCAGCGAGAAGCAGGAGCACCTGACGTACGAATGGCGGCTGAAAAGTTATGAGGGCTGTGCGTGTGGACGTCACTTTTATGGCCCACGTTCTTGCAGCCATGTCAGAAGTCTGATGCACCAAAAGGGACTGAAAATCTTTGGAAACCTGGCCGTACAAACTGGAGAGGAAGAAGGGTAAACACAAGTAGAATATTGCAACACTGGAATAGAAGGAGATCTGAAACTCCATTGTCACTGACACAGAAGGAGCTGAGGAAGTAGATTTTTCAGGACCAGCAGTCTTCGGTTCCGGAGAAGCTACTTTTGACAATTTAACTGGCTCAGATTTGACCACTATAAGAGGATGACCTCTTTCCCAACTTCTTGGACATAGGAGGAGGAGATTTGGTCACTTCAGAAGTGCCCTGACCTTCTTCAAGAGCTTCAGTGAAGAAGGTCTTTATTAAACCTCTTACAATCAGCTTGTTTTTTCTCTCAAGCAACACTCTACGGCTGAATAAATGACAGCGCAGGATTCCTGTAAATGAACTGCTACAAGACAGTACAAACAGTGTGACCCTTCAAGTGAGTGACATTTTTTGGTGGTTACACTTTCCACATTTTTTGAACCAGGAGAGTTTAGTTTCTTTAGGTTCCTTAGACATGTTTGTATACAACAACAGCAGCAGCAGCAATAACAGCTAACCGCTACAAGCAATATAAACTAAGACAAGTAGTTTTTTTTTTAACAAGAGAATATACACCCAGAAGAGCAACCTTAGAAATTACAGGAGAAAGGAAACCGTCCTCTAACTTAAATGAATATGCCTAAAGTTAGAAGGGTAGAAAAGAGAGCCCTCTAACTGAAAAGTACAGTTGTGTACCTACCATAAATGTAGATGTTCGAGTGTATTCATTGTTGCAGTCATTACACTTGGGTTATCCTGCTGGCAGGCTACCCGCAGTCGGCCAGAGTTCCAAAGTCTAGGTGTGGCATCAGTTGCTGTCGCCTCTTCCCTGACGTCAGTACGCCAGGGGTATAAAAGATGCAACCGACGCAATTTTCTTCAGTTTTTCTTGCCCCAGATGTCAGGTGCCCCCAGATAGGAAGGCTGAAAAAATAAAAATATGCCAAAAAGCATGCATGTACTAATATAAACATTTCCTTCATCTACAAGCAAATACACCATATAGGTTGTATAGAGTTGAGAAATACAGAAAAGTCCCAGCAATGAGAAGGGGGATGGTGGGTGGGTAACCTGGACTGCAACAGTGAATACAATCGAACATCTACATTTATGGTAGGTACACAACTGTACTATGTTCATCGTGTTTTACTGTTGCAGTCATTACACTTGTGTTGAATCCTAAAGCCGAGGTTGGGTGGCTGGGCCTAAAAAGGATTAGGAGAGGCTACCAGGCCCTGCAGAACTGCAGTGGCAAAGCCTGCTCTGGATTTAGAACAGAGAGGTAAGTGGTAGTGCTTGGTGAAAGTGTGCACTGAACTCCAGGTTGCAGCTTCTAAAATGTCTTTGGTTGGTACTCCTCTGAGAAAGGCTGCTGAAGTGGCTGCTGCTCTAGTAGAATGTGGCCTAACGCCCTTAGGCACTGACTTGCCATGTTGTGCATAACAAAAGCTAATGCAGTGTCCTATCCATTTTGAAATGGTTTGCTTTGAGATAGGCTTTCCTTGTGATCATGCAGCATAGGCTACAAACAGTTGCTCAGTTTTTCTGAAAGCTTTTGTTTTGTCCAGGTAGAATCGTAGTTGTCCGTGTATGTCCAAAGCGTGCAGAAGTCTCTCCCCTTTATTCTGGGGATTTGGATAGAAAGTTGGTAAATTAATGGTTTGGTTAAGAGCCACATTGGCTACTACCTTTGGCATGAATGCTGGGTTTGTCCTAAGAGAGATCCTGTCCTGGTGAAAAATGATGAAAGGTTCCACTGCCATTAACGCCTGTAACTCTGAGACTCTTCTTGCTGAAGTTATTGCTAGGAGCAGAGCAGTTTTCCATAAGTATTTTATATCAGCTGTGCTGGCTGGTTCAAAAGGAGGCAGTGTGAGCTTTTCTATAACAAAATTGAGATCCCAAGTAGGTATTGGTGCTCTCCTTGGGGCTCTTATGTTTTTTGCCCCTCTGAGGTACTGCCTTAGTAGTGGATGTGGAAAAAATAGGAGGTTCCATATTGTAATGAGCTGAAATGGCAGAGGCATGGATCTTAATAGATGAGAAGGATAGGCCTTTGTCCGGCATCTCAGTTAGGCATTGTAAAATCTGAGGTATATTTGGAACAAGTCGTTCCAGCCCTTGTGCCTGGTTCCAAGCACAGAATCTCCTCCATTTTTCTGCATAAGATTTCCTAGTGCTGGGCCTCCTGGCTTCTAAAATGACATCCATAACAGCTTTAGAGAGAGGTGCGCTCTGAGTTGCTACATTATCTGCCATGCTGCCAGATTTAAGGTTCTGAGTTGACTGTGCAAAATCTGATTGTTTTGTTGAGTCAGAAGATGAGGAATTTGAGGTAAAGGCCAGGCTGAGCCCTGAGACAAGCTCTTTAGGATTGGGTACCAGTGCTGGAGTGGCCAGTCTGGGGCAATCAGGATCATATTTGGTCTCTCTTGTCTGACTTTTAGGAGCACCTTGGGAAGAAGAGGCAGTGGAGGGAAGGCATAAACTGTCACGGCTTTCCAGCTGAATGACAGAGCATCCACTTTCCATGCTTGTGAGTGATAAGTTCTTGTGCAGAATTTCTGTAGTTGGCAGTTGTGAGGGGAGGCAAAAAGATCTATGTCTGGGCGATCCCATTTCCTTGTTATCATGCTGAACACTTGTGGATTTAGTTTCCATTCATGAGGATCCATGTGATTTCTGCTTAGTTTGTCTGCCAGTGTATTTTTTGTTCCTGGCAGGAATTGTGCCTGCAGATGTACTTGATAGGTCAGTGCTGTGTTCCACAAAGTCATGGCTTGCCTGCAGAGGGGGTAGGAATGTGTGCCCCCTTGCTTGTTTATGTACCACATAACTGTGGTATTGTCCGTCTTTATTAATAGTTGTCCTGGATGTAGTAGGTCCTTGAAAGCTGTCAGGGCATTCTGTACAGCTAGCATCTCTTTTTGATTGATGTGAAGATGCATTTGTTCCTTGGGCCACATGCCCTGAATACATTTTCCTGTCATATGTGCCCCCCAGGCATAATCCGATGCATCCGTTGTTATTGTCTGCCTGGCTGTGGGTAAGGTGAAAGGCTGTCCCTTGTTGTGGTGACAGGCCTGGGACAACCATCGAAACTCCTGTCGTAGGCAGGGAATTAAAGTTATTATTGTTTCCAAGCTGTGGCAATGTTGAGTCCAAACACTTTTTAGATACCATTGTAGTTTCCTCATATGCAGTCTTGCATATGGAATTAGTAGAATGCAGGATGCCATGAAGCCCAGGGCCTGCAGAATTTTTCTTGCAGGGAGCTGGGTCTTTGCTGCCATCATTTGAAAGCAATGAATCAGTTGCCTTTGCTTGTCTGGCGTGAGATAAGCCATCTGGGTAGTTGTATTTAAGCTTGCACCCAGGAATATCATCTCTTGAGAGGGCACTAGTTTTGATTTCTTTTCATTTACTGTGTACCCTAGGCAAATTAGTAATCTTTTTTACAAACGCCAGATGCTTTAGAAGAATGTCCTTGCTCTCTGCTTGAATAAGGCAGTCGTCCAAGTAGGGATATATTTGAATTCCTCTGTGTCTGCAAAATGCAATTACTGGTGCCAGGCATTTTGTGAAGACCCTGGGTGCAGTAGATAAGCCAAAGGGCAGTGCAGAGAATTGGTAATGCATTGAGCCAGCTATGAATCTGAAGTATCTTCTGCAAGATTGTCTGACTGGGACATGCAGGTATGCCTCCTTGAGGTCCAAAGTGACTAGCCAAGCCTTCTTGCCCAGCATGGGTAGAAGTTGCTGCAGTGTTAACATTTTGAATTTTGGAAAATCCAGGAAGGTATTTAGGATTGACAAGTCCAGTATTGGTCTCCAGGCTTTATCCTTTCTGGGTACTAGGAAAAGTCTTGAGTAAAATCCTTGTCCTTGTTCTTGCTGTGGTACTCTTTGAATAGCTCCCATGTCCATGAGAGCAGCAATTTGCTTTTGTGCCTCTGCCCATTGGTTTTGTGGCAGGTCCGGCATACCTTTTGATTTTGGAAGGGTGTGAAAGTGGAACCTGTAACCCTGAGAAACAATATTCAGTACCCATTTGTCCTGGGTGATCATGTGCCAATTTTGTGAGTAACGTGCTAGCTTTCCCCCAAGGGGTGCTGCCAAAAGGTAAGTGCTCGGCATTAGTAGAGGAAGTCATTGGGACTGCTTCCCTATAAGGTTGTGACTTGTCTTCTCCTCCTTCGGGGGCTGAAGCACCCCATTGTTTAGGTCTGTAGGAGCCTTGGAGCTGAGATCTGCCTCTTGGGCATCTCTATCTGCCTCTTTGTGGCCTGTCTGACACTGGAAAGGACCAATTTTTTTGAGGGCCAGTTTCTGCTTAACCTAGGTGGTTGAACCTGTAAGAAATCCTTTACTGTCTGCATTGATTTAGCTTTATCCTCCATTTTCTTTAACACCTCTTCTGCCTTAACACCAAACAAAGTATCATGCTGTAGTGGAGCATCCAATAATTTTACTTTAACATGTTCAGGTAAACTTTGTTCTTTCAACCAAGCATGCCTTCGAATGACATAGCCTGTAACTGCGGCTCTACAAGAAGCCTCTAATGAATCAAAACCATATTGCAGAGTATGCTTTCCCATTTGTTCAGCTGCATGCAATAAATCCTGCATTTCCTCACTGTCAGGACTGAGTTTGTAAGCATTTTCTGTTTTAACAAAGACAAGAGGTACTGCTGATATTTAAGCACGTGAAATTGGCAATTTAAAGCCCTTACAGCTAAAGTAGCAGAAGTGTAAATTTTTTCCCCCCATCTATCCAGAGCTCTGGAATTCCTATAAGAGGGGACAGGGTTTTTAGCAGTGGAAGCCTTAACCCCTTTGGGACCCTGAGAAATTGTTTCTGGGTCCGCAGCAGGGTTTTTATGAAGAAATTTATGAGAGTCAGGGACCCTGTAGTACCTGTCTGGCTTGACTGGTGCAGGGGGTAAAGAATCAGGAGACAGACTGGAGTCAGAGAAAACATCAACAACAATATCAAGCACCGGGGGAATAGCCAGGGGCCTGTGCTGAGGTAGTAAAAGAAAGTCTCTGAACCTTTTCTTGGATTCTGAGTAATCCTGGCTCTCCCAATGGAAATGTTCCCTCATGGTGTGCAGGGTTTCCCCAAAAGAATAATCCTCAGGCGGAGAGGCTGAAGGTACAGATTCTTCTGCATCACAGTCCTCATAGGGAGGGAGAGAATATCCCTGATCTGAAGAGGAATCAGAGGAAATAGAAACCTGGTCAGAGGAATCATAGTCAGTGTCTTGCCTAGACCTTTTATCAGGTGGGGGATAGGAACCCCTGATCAAAGTAATTAGGTCTTCGGCCATTTTAACCATCTGTTTCTTTGGCATGGTTGACTGTTCAGGAGAATGCTGTACTTGTTTCCTTGTCTTTAATGGTGTTTTTGACTTTGCCTTGGCTGCTGCAGTGGACTTTATAGTAAGCTGTGAAGGTCTGAGAACACCTTCAGAAGCCGGCGCCTGCTCAGCGGCTCCGGACCCATCTGAGGGAATAGTCTCCGCAGGCCCAATACCTTCAGTTTCCACAGGCCTAGCTGTCTCAACGTGGGTATCGGATACGGCCTGTGGCTCTGAGGTAGCGGATGTCAGGGGCTGCGAAAGCGCCTCAATGAACTGGCGACTGGCCTAGAAGAGGCTTCGTCGTCGGTTTTGGACCTCGGATGCCTGTCCTTTTCTTTGTCTTTGTGTTTTTTATGAATTCCGGTCATCTGTTCCGACGGCATTATGTAGTTAAACCTTCGGCCAAAGTAATGTAAAGCAAAATCAAACCGACGCTTAATAGTGCGTTTGTTGAATCTAGCACAAAACCGACAACTAGTAACGTTGTGGTCAGGGCCTAGGCAAGGAATACAGTAAGAGTGAAAGTCCTTATGAGGTATTTGCTTCCCACAAGAAATACAATTATTAACTTTTACTGACATCGGTCTGGAGCAAGAAAAAGTTTCCCCAAAGGGGTAATTAGCTTTATTGAAGACTTCGGTTCTGAAACTTGATTTCGAAAATCTCAGGAGTCGGCCGACCGGCACTTGCGAACTGTTTTTGCTTCGGGCACCGCGCGGCAAGAAAGACTGAAGAAAATGGCGTTGGTTGCATCTTTTATACCCCTGGCGCACTGACGTCAGGGAAGAGGTGACAGCAACCGATGCCGGACCTACACTTTGGAACTCTGGCCGACTGCGGGTGGCCTGCCAGCAGGATAACCCAAGTGTAATGACTGCAACACTGAAACACGAACATCTGGCAATGGCAGCCCTATAATTTAAATAAGCTTTTGTGTAAAGTTAAGGGGAGAAAACATTTAGAACCTCACTTCACAAAACACTGTAATTTAAATGAGCTTGTTGCTAATAAAATAAACCATAAGAAGCCCTCTAACTAAAACGAGCTTAGGGACATAAAGTTAAGCTGGGATAGGGAAGGGAAAAGGCCTAGAGGCAAAATGATGGCCAGAAGCAAAAAAACAACAACGAACACTCAAACTAAAGTATCTAATAAACTCCAGAAGTTATATCTAAAACAGCAAAATGACAATTATGGTACAAACAAGGAAAGAAAATTCTCACTTAGCCTGAGCCAGTATGGAAGCACCCAATCTTGTTTAGCAGCAAACGAGATCGGAGAACCTTTCCTAGAGCATGATGGGATAGGATTACAGCTATGAGTTAGTGGAAGCCCTCGAGTTTTTGTATAAGGCCAAGTCGGAACAGTGGATCGGTTGCAAACCCAACCAGTTAAGAATGAAGGCGAGATAAGACGACATCACATCAAGGGTCTAAGACGAACTAAGCCAGATGGTGGAACATCCAGGGGGTTCACGGTCTTGGGAAGATGAAAGAAGACTACTTTTGTAGGCAAAGGAGGAAGGAGGAAGAGAAGACTGCAACAGTGAAACACTTGAACATCTTCATTTACGCTAAGGGTAGACAACTGTACTATGTACTTCATGTTTCACTGCTGCAATCCTGACTTGTGGGATGATTCCCAACACTGATATGAGGGTGGAAGGAAGATTATGAAGAGGAGAGGATGTCTTGCTGGATTGGCAGTGGAGAATCCTGCTCTAGACCTGGAAAAGAGCTGATAAGGGTTGTTTGGTAAAGGTATGCACAGATGGCCAGGTAGCAGCTTCCAAATATCTTTGGTAGGGACTCCCTTTAAGAAGGCAGCAGAGGTAGCAGTGGCCCTAGCAGAGTGAGTTCTGACTGCTTCAGGTGGCTTTTTACCATGATGGCTGTAGCAAAAGGAAATACAGTGAAAGATCAACTAGGAAATAGTCTGTTTGGAAACTGGCTTCCCTTCAGAGCCAGTGGCAATGGACACAGGGTTGGTCTGATTTTCTGAAAGACTTAGTTCTGTCAACAAGGTAGCAGAGCTGTCTATGCACAGCCAAGGAATGGATTCCCCTCCCCCACTGGTTCTGAGGAAGAAGGTGGGCAGGTCTATGGCTTGACTCAAGGATATGCCCGTGACCACCTTAGGCATAAAGGATGGGTTAGTCCTGAAGGATACTCTCTCTGGGTGGAATATGAGAAACAATTCCACTGGCATGAGAGCTTGCAGGTTAGAGACCCTCCTACCTGAGGTGATGGCCAGTATAATGACAGTCTCCCAAGTTAAAAACTTTAGGTCAGCAGAAGCTGCTAGTTCAAAAAGTGGGGGTCAGGTTATTTTTTCGAGAACAAAACTGAGGTTCCTGGAAGGTCTGATGTGGATCACTGCCCTAAAGAATTGTTTCAGCAGGGGGTGTGAAAAGATAGGAGGAAGAAGAGAGATGTGGGCTGAAATGGCAGAGGTGTGAATTTTGATAGAAGAAAAGGAAAGGCCTCTGTCAACCAGGATAGCCAGGCAGAGATATTGGCTGAATTAGGATTGAGCTATTTCTGCTGGCACCAGAGGGAGAATCTTTTCCATTTGGCTGAGTAGGACTTTTTAGTACTAGGCCTTCTGGCCTCTTTGAGAAGGTCTTGAACTTGTTTGCTTAGAGCATGCTTGGAGGTGGATGCTGGGGAATTATCCAGGCTAACAGTCAGAGTCTGCAGATCAGGATGCACAAACCTCCCCTTGTCCTGGGTCAGAAGGCCTACTCTAAGATAACTGCCACAGATTTTCATTGGTTAAACTTGGTAGCACAGGATATCACTGCTGCCTGGGCCAGTCTGGGGCTATCAGAATGACTCTTGGGCCCTTTTCAGCAATTATTAGGAGGACCCAAGGAAGAAGAAGAGGGGGAGCTCAAAGGAAAAGCTGGGTCCAAAAGAAGGAGAAAGCATCTGTCTTCCAGGCTGTGAGCAGTTTGCTCCCAGAAAAGAATCATTTTAGGTGAGCGTTTTCTTTGGTGGCAAAAAGGTCTAGCTGTGGGGTTCTCCATTTCTGGGCTATGCTGAGAAACATTTCCTGTTGCAGATGCCATTTGTGGGGATTCATTAAGTTGCTGCTGAGGTGATCTGCTGGAGTGTTTTGAACACCTGGAAGGTATTGTCCCATGAGGTGTAACCCCAGAGAGTGAGCTGTCTCCCAAATCTACATAGCTAGTCAAGATAGAGAGTAAGAGTGAGTGCCTTCCTGCTTATGTACCACATAACTGTGGTGTTGGCTGTTTTGACTAGCAGGACCCCTGGTTTCCATTCTTCATTGGAAGATAACAGGCCCTTTTGAACTGCTATCAGTTCTTTCCAGTTTATATGCTCTTCTCTGACTTGAATTTTCCATCTGTCTTGGGACGGAAGGTGGAAATGAGTCTCCCCCGGCTTTCTCTGAAGCATCTGTGGTTAAAGCCAAAGGATAAAGGATGCCATGTAGCCTAATGCTCTGAGGAATTCTCTGGCTAAGAGGTATTGTCTCTGCACAATGTTTTGGAAGTATTGAGTCAAAAAGGAGAGGAGGGAGAAAGGCCTTTTGAAGGGAAGAATCCAAAAGAGCCCCCAGGAAAATTATCCTGGTGGATGGGTCTGTGTTGGATTTGTGTAGACTTATGAACCCCAAGGAGGTGAGGAGGTTCTAAGTAAAGGCCAGATCCCCGAGGAGCTTTGACAGACTCATGGCTTGAATAAGGCAGTCTAGACCAGGATATATTGGGAGCCCTCTTGTTCTGCAGAAGGCAATCACTGGGACTAAGCAGTAGACAACCTAAAGGGCAGTGCAGAGAACTGAAAGTGACTGGTACCTGCTCTGACACGCAGAAAGCTTCTGCATGATTCCTCTAAGAAAGTGCAAGTAAGCATCCTTTAGATCCAGGGTGACCACAGAGATCTGGGGAGCTATCATGGATAGAAGCTTTTGAAGAGTAAACATTTTGAATTTTGGTACCAGCAGGGACTGATTGAGGGTGGACAGATCTAGAGTCATATGCCAAGAGCCTTCCTTTCTAGGAACCAGAAATAGGTTGAAGTAGAACCTTCTTTCCTTTTTGGTGTTCTGGGACTGGTTCCACTGAGCCCTGTGAGCACAGATTGAGAATTAGAGAAAGGACCTCTTCTCTCTAATTTTGTGGAATATCTGGGCAAGCTGAGTACCTTAATGGCTCTTTGAAAGTAAGCCTGTAAACAATTGAGATAATATTCAGAACCTACTTGTCTGAAGTGATGAAGGACCAATTTTCTTTGAACAGGGATACCCTTTCCTCCTGTCTTTTTGGAAGGGGGTGGAAGCAAGTGGAGGAGAATGGGAGAATCATTGCAACTCTCGGCCAGAACCCTGTGGCCTAGAACTCCCCTGCCTGGGGGTTTCTGAGGAACACTGCCTGGGCCTCTGTGATTGGTGATGCCTTTGAGGTCTTTCCCTCCAGGGTTTCTTTTGTCTGCTTTTTGAGTGAGTGGGAAAGGACCATTGTTTAGAGGGAAAATTCCTACTGAACCTAGGAGGCTGAACTTGGAGGAAGATTTTAACAGTCTGCATTGATTTTGCTTTATCTTCCATCTTTTTTGAGCACAGCCTCAGCTTTTGGAACCAAAGAGGAAGTCTTTGTACATGGGTACATCCAGAAGGTTGGACTTGACATGGTTTGGAAGGGTCTGCTCCCTAAGCCAAGCATGCCTTCTCTAATGACAAAGCCAGACACTGAAGCTCGGCTGGAAGCCTCCATAGCATCCTAGCTGCAGTGGAAAGTGTCTAGCCACCTGTGAGCTACAGTGGCACAGGTCCAACAATTCCTTAGTCTTGTCCTCCAGGGAAGATATCTTTTGCTTAATTTGATTTAAAACAGTTTGCTGGTATCTAATATGAAACTGGCAGTTAAAGGTCCTCACGGCTAGGATAGCAGAAGTGTAAACTATTTTATCACACCTATCAAAGGCCCTGCCTTCTTTGTCAGCAGGTAAAGGATTTTTGAAAGAGCTGGCCCTTAGCTTCTTTGGGTCCTGGAGTGACAACCTCTGAATCAGCAGAAGGATTCTTAAAGAGGTATTTATGCTAGCCCAGCAGCCTGTAGAACCTGTTTTTTGAGGAGCTGGAGGAAGAGAATCTGGATTCAAGGAAGAATCCATAAAACATCCTCTACAACCTCCACTGCAGAAGAAATAGCCAAAGGTTTGTGTTTTGGCAGGTCAAACAATTTACTAACTCTCTTTTTGATTGTGGGTATTCCTGGAACTCCTACTGGAAATGTTCCCTCATAGCACGGAGTGTTGTCCCTAAAGTGATGTCTTCAGGAGGCGAAGCTGAAGCCAGATTCTCTTCAGAATCTGAATCTTTAGAAGTAGTAAGGTAGGGTCCTTCCTCAAAGACTGATTCCGCCTGGTCAGAACCTTATCAGAATCAGGAGGCTTAGAGAAAACTTCAGGGGTTGGATCCCTCTTCCCGGGTAGGACTCCAAAGGGGATTCCTAGTTCTGACTAAAGAAATAAGGTCTTCAACTGTCCTCATTAGGTCTTGCCGATATCCCTGTGCATGACAGCCAGTAGGCCAAGGCCTGAGGCAGAACCCTACTTAAAGGTAGCTCTAGCCTTGGGCCTAGGTATGTCTGCAGTCCTGACACCAGTCTCTTTAAGAATGAGCCAATGCAGGCAGATGCCGCAAAGGGATGTTGCCGGTAAAAGTTCACTTGTCAGAAGCAGAGATCTGCTAAGCAAACTCAGACCTGACCGATAAACTAAGAATCATGGCCTGTTTAGAAGTTGAGGGACCTGATGACATGTTGGACTTCGGACAGGTCTCGACAGAGGCCTGTGCCACCACCTAAGTCGCACAAGGGTGCTGAGAAAGCACCTCACCTTCTTCAGAAATAACTAGCCTTGGGGGACTGGCAGACAGAGAACAAATGTCAGAGGCCCTAAGCTTGGTTCTTTTTTCATTATCCTTCCTATGCTTATGGAGCTCACCCTCAGAATGACTGGTGGATGCCATCAGGCAATGTGAAGTAGATGGCGGACTAAGATGCCTAGCCAAGATCTTGGCCCTGCACCTGATAGTCCTAGAGTTGAAATGGGCACAACAATGACAATTAGGAGCGTCGTGATCAGGGTCTAAACAGGAGACACACAGTGAATGGAAATCCTGGTGTGGGATTTGCTTACCACAGCAGAGACCATTCCTCATCTGACATGGGTTAAAGCAAGGAAAAAACAAAGTCATTCCCCAAAGGGATTACTTGCTTTCAGATGATTTCTCTCTTGTGCACATATCATGGTGTTGGCTGGCTCCCTATATACCAAAGTGTACTGATGCCGGATAGGACATCTACCAACCTAAGGAAGAGAGAGATTTTTACTCTGATAGTCGGGCCGGCCAAGGGCTTACACAGCAGGAAATCCTACAAGTCAGGACTGCAACAGTGAAATACAAAGAACATCAGGGAAATGAATAGTCTGGCTTAAAGTAAACTTGGACACCATTTAAGACACCTTGTTCCTGTGATAAACAAGATAGGGCTGATCACCATAATAGCCTGTAATTCAGATACTCTTCTTGCAGAGGCCAGAGCAATCCACACAACAGCTTTCAGTGTTAACCACAAGTCAGCCAGATGAGCTGGTTCAAATAGCTTCTCTAACACAAAATTAAGATCCCAAGAAGGAGCCACCACTTTTCTTTGAGGTCTCTTATGCAAGATCCCTTTCAAAAACATTTTAACATGAGAATGTATTGAAAGATGGGGATCCATGAGTAGACATGCTGAAACGTCTGAAAAAACAACCTTGGTAAAGGAGTAAGATTGGCCACTCAATCAATACTGCATACCAAGAAAAACACTAGCCCAGAAAGTGAGCCACTTATTGTCAGCACCAACTAGAAAACTTTTTCCATTTGTTTATATACGATTTTCTAGTGGCAGGCCTTCTTGCCTCCATACATACCTGCTGCACATTCTCTGCAATAAGTGCCTTAAAGGATTGAAGACCCTACCATCCAGGAAGTCAACTGAAGTTACTTGGGTTCAGGATGCATCAAACACTGCTGTGCTCATCGGAGTAGATCCATTGAGAGAGATCTTGTGGCATTTGCCCAACAGCTAATTCCAAAAGAAGTGAGAACCACTGCTGTCTTGTCCAGAAGGGAGTCACCACCATGATTTTGGGAGATTCCATCTGAATCTTCAGAAGTACCAAGGACAAAAATCGATGGTCATCAGCTGTACCAACCACAACAATGGCCCAGTAAAAATACACTATTTGGCGAACTGGAAAAAAAAAAGTATAAATCCTCAAAACGCTTTCATCCCTTCCACACATCAGGGACTTCCTCAGAATAGATGTAATTAAACGTAACTTCCTACGATTTATAAATACTTAGTACAAATCACATGTACATGCCAACCAAAATCAACTAGTTAGCCCAACTTTAAAATAAATTTTGTAAATGAAACTTCTTAAAATATTACAAATGCAATATAAAAAACCTTGACCACACCATTACACTGCATCATAAAACCATAAAAATAGCAATAAATATTACATATCAAAAATATCAGAAAAGACTGAACATGAAAAATGCCTATTTCAGAATAACTTATCAAAATAAACCATTTTTAAAAATACATTTATCAAACATTTTTTTTAATTTTGAAGACTGCACATATAATTTTTTTTTGAAGAATGCGTGTTTAAAAAATGCATATTTAAAAATTCTTAATAGAAACGCATCTATCTAGGGCTTTGCAGCACATAATTTAAACATGGGCTGAGTAGTGCCATGCCATTTAGGCCCAGGAAACTAGTTGCATCCAATCTAAGCTGATACAGAACACTTCTCACTGTACCCCCCCAGGGTTTTAACATTTTCAATAAATAACCCCCCCCCCCCATTTTTCACAAACAATAGTGGATTTAAAATGGAACACTTCATATTACCTTTTGAATACCACAGAAGAGCCAAGCTGTCCAATGCCATAGCCCTGAGGGGAAGTGACAGCTCTGAAAACTTTGGAGTTGAAGTCAACTCCTCTGGTCCAATGCTTCATCTCCAAGAACCATTGGGCTCAATGGGCAGTATTAACCGATCAGATCAGGGAAGACATCGGAGTAAAAGATAGAAGACAAAAAAAATGTTCGGATCAGACTGTTTAACTCTGAGATTTTGGATCCCAGGGTTCTGAAATGGTAGGTCAGATCGGAGAAGCAGTAGTAACAGGCCGGAAAGAAGGTTTAATATTCATGGATCCAATGGGAGACGGAGCTGGCATAACCCACATGTGGATCTGTGTTCTGAGGAATTTCCTCAACATTCTACCCACCCTCTGCCTCAAAGACTTCAGGAGGAAAAAGTGAAAGCTTGTCTGGAAGACTTTTTAGAGGTCTCCTGAAGGAAAGGAAACCTCAACCTCAGGGATACCGGCTGCGGGGAGAACCTTGGACTATGGAGCAGAGGAGACCTGGCAACAGTAGACGTTATAGCTGAACACTTCGGATCCTAACTCTGAAATTTTCTTTGATGGCTCAGAAGGAAGTACTGACTTAAGGGACCATGCAGGGGTGCATTTTCACTCCTCCCTGGCTTTCTTGCATTTATGAGAGGAGGTTTGAGCACCTGATGTTGAAATACTGAAGGATCAGAAGCTGGAAGGAAGCCTTTTTGAACAAACTTGTTCCTTCCATAACTAATGGGTCTGGTATTAAACGTGGTACGAGTGGAGCAGGTGGCCAAGTGTACCAGCCTAGACAATAGACACACTACCTGTGGGCATCAGAGTTGGGAATCTTATGCCCACAGGAGGTGCACTCTTTAAATCTAGTAGGCTTTTCAGCCATACTGTATGGCAACATGAGGTAAAAAGGCTACAAACAAGGGAGAAAAAGAAAAGTATTAACAGTTTTAACAGCCAGTAAAAACTTATGCTGGCAATGGTATAACTAGAAAATACCTCAAAGCAAGGCAAAAGAGGAAGAAAGGTCATCAACAATGGTAAAGATTACCAAGAAAAAAATCTTAAATTTGGTAAGTAGAAAAATTTAGAAAAGCGGTAATGAAAATACTATTAATAACTCGAAAATAAGATTTTAAAGAAAAAAAAAATTTTTAAACTCACTAGACCAACAACGAGTGCGAGAGATTGTAATCCCAACTGAACTGTAGAGCAGCAAACGAGATAACACAGTAGTCAGGGGCATTATGGGTAAGGGAGGAGCTCAAGAGTCGGATCATACAATCTACAGAAAGTGGCAAAATCGGATCTGACCCCATTTGTTGAAGAATGAATGAAAATGACCGCAACAGATTAAAGCCTATTACTAATCCACTATCTATAACTTTAAAACCATTTTTTATTCTTTGCTTTTCAAAACATTTTAAATTGGGTGCATTTTTTTTATAAACAAATTTTGAACCGTCCCCAATAATGCTCAGACACATTCATCAGATTTCGAAAAGCAAAGCAAGTGGTAATATGACATCATGATGCAATGTAATAGTGCGTTCAAGCTACTTTATGTTATCGTTAAAGTATTTTCAGTAATTGTAAGAAGCTCCATTTACAAAATATATTTCTAAAGTTGGGCTAACTAGTTCAATTTTCTTGGCTAGTAATGGTCATGTGATTTGTACCAAGTATTTATAAATCCTAGAAAGTTCAATTTAATCATATCTATTTTGAGGAAGTCCCTGATGTGTGGAGGGAACAAAAGTGGTTGAGGATTTATACTTGTTTTTCCAATTCACTAAAGAAAATGGATTTTTACTGGGCCTTTGATGTTGTGATGGGTTCAGCTGATAGTTATATTCTCAGCATAACTATGCATCTGTGTTGTCCATTTTCATTCTTTCTCAACGTATGGGTTACACAGTCATCCTCAGATCAGAATTGGCCGCATTCCACAGACTTTGGATACAACTATCATGCTCCGCCCTCTTTTCATAATATCCTAGCCCACACCAATACTTCATACCAAATTTGCTGCCTTAAAGGTCTTAATATACAACAGGAAAAAGTACAGTTGTGTACACTTACCATAAATGTAGATGTTCGAGTGTATTCACTATTGCAGTCATTACATTTGGGTAATCCTGCTGGCAGGTTGCCCTCAGCCGGCCTGAATTCCAAGGTTTTGGGTCCTGTGTCAGCTGCTGTCGCCCCTTCCCTGACATCAGGTCATCAGGGGTATTAAAAGAAGCGGCCAACGCCATTTTCTTCAGTTTTTCTTGCCCCAAATGTCAGGTGCCCCTTAAAAGGGTAGCCAAATGTTATATAAATATATATATATATATATATATATATATATATATATATATATATATATATATATATATATATATATAAAACAATAAATACACCAATATAAATTTTACCTTCATCTATAAGCAAATACACCACATAGGTTTTATAAATCAGAGAAGGAAAGATAGGATCCATAGAAAAAAGGGGGATGGTGGGTGGGTAACCTGGACCTTGCAACAGTGTATACACTCGAACATCTACATTTATGGTAAGTGTACACAAAGTACAGTTTTGTACCTACCATAAATGTAGATGTCCGAACTGGATAGCATCTGCAGTCATAACAACTGGGTTGTCCTGTCGTCAGGCAGCCCTTCAGTCGGCCGGATTCCAAAGTCCGGGTCCGGCTTCGGCTGATGTCGCACTCCACCCGACGTCATCTCTGCTGGTCTTCGGGTATAAAAGCATCAGCCGACGCCATTTTCCTCAGTGTTTCTTGCCCCAGATGCCAGAAGCCCTCTTGCAGGCTAAAATTTGGATAGATGCCAATGTTTCCAAATAGATAGAGGTAAACACAACAATAAGCATGTATGTACATATATACAAACAAATACACCATAAAGACTCCCCAACAGCTAGCTATTAGGAGGGTAAACACCCTAGGAGTACCACAGAGGGAAGGAGGGAGGGTAATCCTGACTGCAGATGCTATCCAGTTCGGACATCTACATTTATGGTAGGTACAAAACTGTACTATGTCCTTCATGGATGCATCTGCAGTCATAACAACTGGGTAGAATACCACAGCCAACTAGGGAGGAGGAAAAAGGTAGATTATGGTGTGTTTAGGATCCCTTGCAGTACAGCAGTGGCAAACCCTGCTCGGGATCTGGAATATAGAGGCAAATTATAATGCTTGGCAAATGTATGCACGGAGGTCCAAGTAGCCGCCTCAATAATGTCTTTGGTTGCCACTCCTCGTAAGAAGGCTGTGGTAGTGGCTGTTGCCCTTGTAGAATGAGGTCTTATGTTCTGTGGAATTGGTTTTCCATGGAAGGAGTAACAGAATCGTATGCAATTTCCTATCCATTTGGAGATTGTCTGTTTGGAAATAGCTTTTCCTTCCCTTCCTGTTGCATAGGCTACAAAAAGTTGGTCAGTCTTTCTGCTATTTTTGTTCTGTCCAAGTAGTAGCGTAGCTGTCTATGTACATCCAAGGTATGCAGTATTCTTTCCCCTCTGTTTTGTGGGTTGGGAAAGAAGGTAGGTAGGTGGATTGCCTGGTTTAAAGACACTCTGGATACCACCTTGGGCATAAATGTAGGATTAGTCCTCATGGACACTCTATCTTGGTGGAAGATTAGGAAGGGTTGCACTGCCATTAAGGCCTGTAGTTCTGAAACCCTCCTTGCTGAAGTAATTGCCAGTAGGAAAGCAGTTTTCCATGACAGGTGTTGTAGGTCTGCTGTTGCTGCTGGTTCAAAGGGTGATAGTGTCAATTTTTCTAGCACAAAGTTCAAATCCCAAGCTGGTAATGGTGGTTTCCTTGGAGGTTTTACATTCTTGATTCCTCTGAGGAACTGCCTGAGCAAAGGGTGCGAAAAACAGGTGGATCAAAGCTGTATTCTGCTGAAATAGCTGATGCATGTATCTTGATGGAGGAGTAGGACAGGCCTGAATGAAGAAGTTCGCCAGATACTCCAGAATGTTAGGCATATCTATGTTTGACACATCTTTTCCTCTTTCTGTACTCCAAATGACAAACCTTTTCCATTTTCCAGCATAGTTCCTTCTTGTTGAAGGTCTGCGTGCTTCAAGAATAATGTCTTTTACTCTTTGGGAAAGTTCTGGATTAGCTGCTGCTATGTGGTGTTCCATGCAGTTAGTTGCAACGTTTTAGGTTTGGATGTATGATGCTGTAGTTGTTCTGAGTTAACATCAAAGGCATCAGGGTATTGGCCACATATTGTTGCGAGACATGCTCCTCAGTAGTGGGTACCAGTGTTGTCTTGGCCAGTTCGAGCTATCAGGATTATCCTTGGACGTTCTTCCTTGATTTTCAGTAGTACCTTGTGTATCAAAGGAAGAGGTGGGAATGCATATGCTGTTAGGCCTTTCCAGTTGAAGGAGAGCGAATCCACTTTCCATGCTAGTGGGTGGAATGTCCTTGTGCAGAATTTTTGAGCTGGTGATTGAGAGGTGATGCGAATAGGTCTATCTGTGGCATTCCCCATTTCTTTGAGATGGTCTTGAAGATGTCCGGTGCAGCTTCCATTCGTGGGCATCCGATGGTTCTGCTTAATATGTCTGCTAGAGTATTGTCTTTCCCCGGTACAAACATTGCCTGTAACTGGATGTTGTAGCTGAGTGCCAGGGTCCACAGCTCCAAGGTCATTCTGCATAGGGGGTATGAATGAGTGCCTCCCTGTTTGTTGATGTACCACATGACTGTGGTGTTGTCTGTCCTTATCATCAACTGGCCCTCCTTGAGAAATGGTTTGAACTTTTGGATTGCCAGTTTTACTGCCAGCATTTCTTTTAGGTTGATGTGCAGGTGAAGTTGATCCTGTGTCCACAATCCTTGCACGCATTTGTCCAGCATGTGGGCCCCCATCCTAGGTCTGAAGCGTCTGTTGTGATGGTCTGGCTTGCTTGACATCTGCGAAAGGGTAGGCCTGGGTTTGACTGGCATGCCTGAGCCCACCATAGGAACTCCTGTTTTAAGCATGGAATTAGTGGGATTTCTGTTTCTAGACTGTGTCTGTGTTGGGACCATAAATTCTTTAGGTACCACTGTAGTTTTCTCATATGTAGTCTGGCAAATGGAACCAAGATTATGCATGATGCCATGAAGCCCAAGGCCTGCAGTACTTTTCTTGCTGTTAACTTGTTCAGTTTTGTTAGTGCCAAGAAGTAAAGAGGAAGTTCTTTTGTTTTTCTGTAGTCAGGAATGCCATTTGTTTTACTGTGTCCAATTCAGCCCAAGAATGTCCTTGTTTGGGATGGTATCAGCCTTGACTTTTGTAAATTGACTGTGTATCCCAGTGCTTGTAGCAAGTAAATGACCCTTTGTAAATCCGTTGTCAGCTTGCTTTTGTTGTCCCCTTGTAGCAGGCAGTCGTCCAGGTATGGGTAAATTTGAATTCCCTGTAGTCTGCAATGGGCGATTACTGATGCCAGGCATTTTGTGAATACTCTGGGCGCAGTAGATAAGCCAAAGGGCAATGCTGAGAATTGATAGTGCTCTGATCCTGCAAGAAATCTGAGGTATCTTCTGCAGATTGGTCGAATGGGGACGTGCAGGTATGCCTCCTTGAGATCTAGAGTTACCAGCCAAGACTCCTTGCCCAGCATGGGAAGAAGCTGCTGTAGGGTCAGCATTTTGAATTTTGGGACAATGATGTATGTATTTAAGGTGGACAGGTCGAGAATTGGTCTCCAACTTTTCTCCTTTCTTGGAACTAGGAATAGTCTGGAATAGAACCCCTTTCCTTGCTCTGCTGTTGGCACTCTTTCCACAGCTCTCATGTTTGCTAACTCCATTATCTGGCGTAGAGCCTCTGTTTTTTGATTTGGAGGTAGATTTGGCATTCCTCTTTTGACTGGTAAAGTGTGGAAGTGAAACCGTAACCTTGATCTATGGTTTGTAAAATCCACTTGTCTTTTGTTATGCAGTGCCAGTTCCTTGAAAATAAGGTTAACTTTCCGCCTAGAGGAGCTGCTATTTGTTCCCTGGTAGGCGGATTTAGGGTTAAGTCACTGTGGTTGTGCTGATGTAGTGGCAGTGGCTGTGTCTGTGCCTCTGTTGTTACCTTGCCACTGTCGTCCTCTGTAGGCACCTCCTCTGGATTGGTTTCTGCCTCTGGAACGTCTATTCCTGCCCCTTTGAAATTTTGTGGAGTCAGGAAAGGACCAATTTTGGCAGGCCAGTTCCTGCTAAACCTTGGGGTTGAACCTGCAAGAAATCTTTAACAGTTTGAACAGATTTTGCCTTTTCTTCCATTTTCTTCATAACCTGCTGGGCAGGTGTACCAAACAAACTTGTCTTGTCCATAGGAGCATCTAGCAGCTTAGCTTTAACATGATCCGGTAAAGCTTGTTCCTTTAGCCATGCATGCCTTCTTATCACTGTGCCTGTCATGGCTGATCTAAATGAAGCCTCCAGTGCATCATAGCCACATTTTAAGGAATGGTTGCTAACCTGTTGTATGTTATTTACCATCTCTAATACATATTTCTTATCAAGAGATTCATCAGTGGTTAGTTTTTAGTTAACTGATCAAGCATAAACTCTTGGTATTGTATCATATGAAACTGACAGTTTAAAGCTCTAGCTGAGAGAGTAGCTGAAGTGTAGACCTTTTACCCCATCTGTCTAATGACCTTGCTTCCCTTTCAGAAGGAATAGGGTTTTTAGCTATGGTCGCGGCTACTGCCTTGGGTCCCTGGGATATAGTTTCTGGGTCTGCAAGTGGGGCCTTGTAAAGGTGGTGATGAGTATCTGGCACCCTGTAAAATCTGTCTGGTTTGGGAGGGGCTGGGGTAAAGAATCTGGAGCGGAGCAAACATCATTGAAAGCATCATCCACCACAGAGAGAACAGGAGGTATAGCTAAGGGCCTGTGCTGTGGTAGGTGCAGAAAGGTCCTAAGTCTTTTCTGGAGTCTGAAAAATCCTGTTGCTGCCATTGGAACTGTTCTCGCATGGCATGCAAGGTTTCCCCAAAGGAGAATTCTTCTGGTGGGGAAGCAGCTGGAATGGATTCTTCAGCATCAGAATCTTCAAAATTGGAGAAGGAGCCTCTGGCTGGTCAGTTATGTCTGATTCATCAGCAGATTCATCAGAGGACACTGGCTCAGGGGCTCTGCCCTAGGTCTCTTCTCTGGGGCCTGAGAGGCCCTATCTGGGTGAGATTGAGATCCTCTGATTAAAGAAATTAAATCTTCTGCCAAGGTAAGCATTTGGGAACTAGAAGAGGGCCTGGATGTGGGGGGTTTAACAGGCACTGTTTTGGTAGTCTTGGCTGCTTTAGCCCTGGCGAAGGCCTTAATGGACATGGCTGCTGGAGGCCTAGCAGCACCACGTGCTGGGGTAGAGACATCCAAGGGGATGGTGTCTGATAAGTCAACCACCGTAGTGGGTAAAATTTCTGAGGTCGATTCAAGAATTGTAGCAGGGGCCTCAGTTGTAGGAATGGGTTCAGCTGTACTTAGATCAGTTTTCTCGGTTTCGGCCGAAACCGAGACACTCGCGGTTTGCTTAACCATGGTTTCGGCCGAAACCGCGGACCGCGAGTGTCGGTCTTTATCTTTGCGTTTTGGTAGATTGGGTAGTCGGAGGATCCGACGGCATAATGTACGCAAAATCAGAACCGAAAAACTGTTCTGCAAACTCCGACCGACGCCTAAGCGTTTCGGTTGAAAGAAGCACAGGCGAACAGGCTGCTACGTGGGCTGGGCCTAAACAAGGCAGACAGTAAGAGTGGAAATCTTTATGAGGTATTTGTTTCCCACAGGTTAAACAATTGTTAACTTTTTCTGACATCGGCTGAGGCAAGAAAGAGTCCCCAACGGGTACTTAGCTTTAGAAGTCTTCGAAGTAGTATTCGGTAGAAATAATCTCTGGATCCGACCGACCGGCACTTGCGAACAGCTTCTGCTTCGGGCGCCACGGCAAGAAAGACTGAGGAAAATGGCGTCGGCTGATGCTTTATACCAAGACCAGCAGAGATGACGTCGGGTGGAGTGCGACATCAGCCGAAGCCGGACCCGGACTTTGGAATCCGGCCGACTGAAGGGCTGCCTGACGACAGGACAACCCAGTTGTTATGACTGCAGATGCATCCATGAAGGACATCTGTACTATGTTCTTCGTGTTTCACAGTTTGTCATCACACTTAGGTTGATTCCCAAAGCTGAGGAAAGTACAGTTGTGTACACTTACCATAAATGTAGATGTTCGAATGTATTCACTGTTGCAGTCACTACATTTGATTAATTTGCTGGCAGGTTGCCCTCAGTCGGCCTGAATAACAAAGTCTTGGGTCCTGTGTCGGTTGCTGTCTCCTCTTCTATGACGTCAAGGGTATAAAACATGCAGTCAACGCCATTTTATTCAGCTTTTCTTGCCCTAGATGTCAGGTGCCCCCCAAATGGGGAGCAAAAAAAATGAATAAATAAATATCTATCTATATACATATATATATATATATATATATATATATATATATATATATATATATATGAGTAAACAGAAATATATGTAAATGCACTTTTAGCAACATAAACTTTATCTTCATCTAAAAGCAAATACACCACAAAGGCTTTAGTATATAGTGAAGGAAAGAAAAGGTATAGAAAAGGGGGATGGCGGGTGGGTAACCCGGACTGTAACAGTGAATACACTCGAACATCTACATTTATGGTAAGTGTACACAAATGTACTATGTTCTTCGTATTTCACTGTTGCAGTCATTACATTTGGGTAGAATCCCAAAGCTATGTATGGGAGGATGGAACTAAATAGCATTAGGAGTGGCTATAAGGCCCTGCAGAACTGTAGTGGCAAAGCCTGCCCTGGATTTGGAGAAGAGGGGCAAATGATGATGCTTTGTGAAGGTATGAACAGTGCTCCAAGTAGCAGCCTGTAGAATGTCTTTGGCTGGAACCCCTCTGAGAAAAGCTGCTGAGGTAGAGGCAGCCCTGGTAGAATGTGACCTGATCCCCTTCGGCACAAGTTTACCATGGTGCAAGTAGCAGAAACGAATGCAGTGGCTTATCCACTTAGAAATATAGTCTGCTTTGATATAGCCTTCCCCTCTAATCCTAAAGCAAATGCCACCAGTAGTTGCTCAGACTTTCTTAGAGATTTGGTCCTGCTTAAGTAGAATCTTAGTTGTCTGTGTACGTCCAATGAATTCAGAATCTGCTCCCCCTTGCTCTGCGGATTTGGGTAAAATGTTGGCAGGTGAATAGTTTGGTTAAGAGCCACACTGGATACCACCTTAGGCATAAAGGAAGGATTTGGTCCTGAGGGACACCCTGTCCGGGTAAAATGTAATAAAAGGCTCCACAGCCAAGAGAGCCTGTAGTTCTGAAACCCTTCTTGCTGAAGTGATTGCCAAAAGGAAAGCGGTTTTCCAAGATAAAAACTTTATATCCACAGTAGCTGCTGGTTCAAAAGGAGACAGGGTTAGTTTTTCCAGCACAAAATTGAGGTCCCATGCAGGAGGTGGTGATCTTCTGGGGGGCCTTAAATTTTTGGCCCCTCCAAGATACTGTTTTAGCAGAGGAAGAGAAAAGATGGGAGGATCCGTGTTATAATGAGCCGAGATAGCAGAGACATGGATTTTTACTGACGAAAAAGATAGGCCCTTGTCAAGCATCGTAAAATCTGAGGGATATTTGGTTTTGCTGTGTCCGTTCCTTGTGCTTGGTTCCAAGCACAGAATCTCTTCCATTTATCAGCATAAGATTTTCTAGTACTAGGCCTTCTGTCTTCCAAAATGACATCCATCACAGATTTACTGAGAGGTGTTGTTTGAATAATTACATGATCAGCCATGCTGCAAGGTTCAGAGTTTGGAGCTGAGTGTGCAGAATTTGATTTTTCTGCTGAGACAGTAGATGAGGTATTTGAGGCAAGTACCAAGGAGGGAGTTGAGACATAATCCTTAGAACTGAGCACCAGTGCTGGCGAGGCCAGTCCGGAGCAATTAGGATCATTTTTGGTTTTTCCTGTCTGATCTTTAGTAAGACCTGGGAGAGAAGAGGGAGAGGGGGGAAAGGCACAGACTGATAAAGGCATAGACTGATAGGATTTTCCAACTGAAGGATAGGGCATCCACTTTCTATGCTTGCCTGTGATAAGTCCTTGTGCAGAATTTGTCCAGTTGATAACCTTTGGTAGAGGCAAATAGATCTGTGTCTGGGCACCCACATTTCTGTGTTACCATGCTGAAGATTTATGGATCCAGTTTCCACTCGTGCGGGTCCATAAGATTTCTGCTTAGGTTATCTGCCAGAGTATTTTGTTTTCCTGGCAGGAATTGAGCTTGAAGATGTACTTGTTAAGTCAAGGCTATGTTCCACAATGCCATGGCTAGTCTGCAAAGGGGGTAGAGGAATGTGTACCGCCCCTGCTTGTTTATGTACCATATAACTGTGGTGTTGTATATCTTTATCAGTAGTTGCCCTGGATGAAGCAAGTACTTGAAGGCTCTCAGGGCATTCTGAACAGCTAGCATCTTTTTCTGGTTGATATGCAGGTGCATTTGTGTTGGGCTCAATATGCCCTGAATGCATCTCCCCGCCAGGTGGGCCCCCCAAGCATAGTCTGATGCGTCTGTAGTTAGGGTTTGGGTGGCAGGGGGTAGAGTGAATGACCGTCCATAGTTTTGGTGACATGTCTCTGCCCACCAAAGAAACTCCTGTTGTAGGCAGGGAATGAGAGGAATCATTTTTTCCAGACTGACAATGTTGACTCCATAAATTTTTTAGGTACCATTGAGGTTTCCTCATATGCAGTCTCACATATGCAATTAGTAGAATGCAGGATGCCATGAACCCCAACGCCTGCAGAATTTGTCTTGCAGATAACTGGATTTTTGTAGCCATCTGTTTCAAGTATACAGTCAGTTGCCTTTGTTTGTCTGGCGTAAGGTAAGCCATCTGGGCAGTTGTATTCAAGCTTGCACCCAGGAATGTAAATTTTTGAGAGGGTACCCAGTTGCGATTTCTTTTAATTTATTGTGTACCCTAGGCATGTTAGAAGCCTTTTTACAAACGCCAGATGCTGAAGAAGAATGTCCTTGTTCTCTGCTTGAATGAGGCAGTCGTCCAGGTAAGGATAAATTTGTATGCTTCTTTGTCTGCAAAATGCAATTACTGGTGCCAGGCATTTTGTAAAGACCCTGGGTGCAGTAGATAAGCCAAAGGGCAGTGCAAAGAATTGGTAATGCATAAAACCTGCTTTGAAGCGGAGGTAACTTCTGCACAATTCCCTTATTGGGATATGCAGGTATGCCTCTTTTAAGACTAGAATCACTAACCAAGTGTTCCTGCCCAGCATAGGCAGTAGCTGTTGTAAAGTCAGCATGTCCAGGAATGTGTTCAAAATCGATAAGTCCAGTATTGGACGCCAGGCATTGTCTTTTCTGGGTACCAGGAACAGTCGAATAAAAAACTTGTCCTTTTTCCTATTCTGGTACTGGTTGAGTAGTCCCCATATCCATGAGGGACGTAACTTGTTTCTGAGCCTCTGCCCATTGATTTTGTGGCAGATCTGGCCAACCATTTGGAAATGGCAAAGTATGGAAATGAATCTGTACCCCTGGGATACTATGTTTAATACCACCTTGTCCTTGGTAATGCTAATTCTGAGCATGAAGTGCTAATTTTCCCCCCAAGGGGGCTGCCAAAAGATAAGTGCTTGGTGATGGTAGAGGGAAGTCATTGAGGCTGCTTACTGTAGGGTTGTGCTTTGTTTCCTTCAAATTTGGAGGTGGAGGCACCCTACTGCTTTGACCTGTAAGAACCCTGTGATTGGTATCTAGAGCCTTTTGAGCGCCTGGATTTGCCTTGAGAGGCTCTGTCGGACACAGGAAAGGACCAATTCTTAGTAGGCCAGTGCCTACTGAATCTGGGTGTCTGCACTTGTAAGAAATCTTTTACAGTTTGCAGAGATTTAGCTTTGTCTTCCATTTTCTTTAAAACCTCTTCTGCCTTATTACTAAACAGAGTATCATGCTGTAAAGGGGCATCCAACAATTTAGCTTTAACATGATCAGGCAGGTTTTGCTCCTTGATCTAGGCATGGCTTCTAATCACAGATCCAGTAACTGCGGCCCTGCAAGAGGCCTCCAAGGAATCAAAACCACATTGCTAAGTATGCTTTCCAACCTGTTCTGCTGCATGCAATAATTCCTGTAATTCTTTTTTTTCCCACACAATCAGAAATCAACAATTTTCTGTTTCAATAAGCCCATAACATGCTGTTGATATTTAAGCATATGAAACTGGCAGTTTAAGGCCCTAATTGCCAAGGTTGCAGACGTATAAACCTTCTTTCCCCATCTATCCAGCGCCCATGAATCTCTATCAGAGGGGGTAGGATTTTCGGCTGTAGAGGCCTTTACACCTTTGGGACCCTGTGAGATAGTTTCAGGATCAGTAACAGGATTTTTAATAGAAATTTGTGTGAGTCAGGAACCCTGTAATATCTGTCTGGCTTACTAGCAACCGGAGGTAGGGAATCAGGAACCATGCTTGATTGCGAAAAGGCATCATCAACAATGTCTAATACAGGAGGGTATAGCCAAAGGCCTATGCTGAGGAAGAAGGAAATCCCTAAGCCTCTTTCTTGATTCAGAGAAATCCTGACTCTCCCAATGAAAATGTTCCCTTAAAGTATGCAAGGTTTCTCCAAAAGAATAATCCTCAAGAGGAGATGCAGACGGGATGGATTCTTCTGCATCTGAATCCTCATAGGATGGTACAGAAAATTCCTGATCAGAAGAGGAATCAGAAGAAATGAAAACCTGATCTGAAGATTCATAATCTGTGTCTTGCCTAGGCCTCTTAGCAGGGGGTGTGGGTGGGGGGGACCCCTGATCAAGGTAATTAAGTCCTCAGCCATTTTGATTATCTGTTTTTTAGGCATAGGGGCCTGACCACATGGCTCATGCGTCGGTTTTTTAGACTAAGATGTTTTTGATCTTGTTTTTGAAGCTGGCGTCGGTTTTATATAAAAATGTTGAAGCCTAAAAATACCCTCAGAAGCCGGTGCCTGCTCGGCGGCTCCAGACCCATCCAAGAGAGAGACATCCGTGGATTCAATACTCTGAGAATCTCGCGGCATACCAGACTCCGCATGGGTCTTGGTAGAGGCCTGCGACTCGAAAGTAGCAGGTATCAGGGGCTGCTAAAGTGCCTCACTGAGTACCGGCGAACGGCTTAGGAGAAGCTTAGTCATCAGTTTTGGACCTCGACGATCTCTGTCTTTTTCTTTGCGTTTTTTGTGAACTTCGGTAGTCAGATTGCCAACCGACGATATTTCAGGGTAATTAAATCTGGATCCAAAATATTTTGAAGCAAAAATATACAGATGCTTATTAGTGCATTGGTTAAATCTGGCACAAAACCGACAGCAAGGCACGTTATGATCTGGGCCTAGGCAAGGAATACACTACAAATGAAAATCCTTATGAGGTATTTGCTTCCCACACGTAATGCAATTAACTTTTACTGACATCGGTAAGGAGCAAGAAAGTTTCCCCAACAGGGTGCTTAGCTTTAGTTAAAGACTTCGGTTTTGAAATTCGAATGCGAACATTTCAGGAGTCGGCCGACCGGCACTTGCGAACTGCTTCTGCTTCGGGCACTGCGCGGCAAGAATGACGGAATAAAATGGCGTCGGCTGCATGTTTTATACCCCTGATGACCTGACGTCATGGAAGAGGAGACAGCAACCGACGCAGGACCCAAACCTTTGTTATTCAGGACGACTGAGGGCAACCTGCCAGCAGATTATCCAAATGTAATGACTGCAACTGTGAAACACGAAGAACATCTGGCAGTTCAATGCCCTGACAGCAAGAGTTGCAGAGGTATATACCTTCTTACACCCTCTGAATAAAGCTCTGTAATCCCTGTCTGAAGGGGTAGGATTTTTGGATGTACTAGCCGTAATACCTTTAGGTCCCTGGGAAATTATCTCTGAATCAGCAGTAGGATTCTTGAAAAGAAACTTGTGGGAATCAGGTACTCGGTAGTACCTGCCAGGTTTCCTAGGCGCCGGAGGTAAGGTGTCTGGAGTAAGGCTGGATTCCATGAAATCATCATCCACAACATCCAGGACAGGGGGAATAGCTAAAGGCCTGTGCTGAGGTTGCTCTAGAAATTCTCTGAGTCTCTTTTTGGACTGAGGATAGTCTTGGCATTCCCAATGGAAACGCTCTCAAAGTATGCAAGTTTCACCAAAAGAGAAATCTTAAGGAGGGGAGGCAGAGGGAATGGATTCCTCTGCATCTGAATCCTCATAGGCTGATAAGGGCATGCCCTGATAATCAGAAAGGTAAGAGTCATCGGACTCCTGGTCTGTAGAATCTGAAGGCAATTAAATTCTTCGTCTCTTAGCAAGGGAAGGCTGGCTTCCACTAATTAGTGTTATAAGGTCTTCAGCCATTCTAAGCATTTGCTTTTGTGGCAATGAGGCCTGAGCATGTGTTTTGGTCGTCGGTTTTCTAGGCGTACTGCCTACTCTGGGCCAAAGAAACTCGGAAGTTTTGGCTAAAAAAGTCGTCAGTTTGATTCAAACATCAGTAGGTCGGAAAACACCCTCAGAAGCTGGTGCATGGAGAGCAGCTCCAGACCCATCCAAGATAGAGACATCCGCTGGTTTCATAGTCGAAGAAGCATCTCATGGCATACCGAACTCCAAAGGGGTCTCAGCAGAGGCCTGCTAATCCACAGAAGCAGGCATCAGGGGCTGCAAAGCCACTTGAGTACCAGCAGACTGGCGACTAGCTTAACAGAAGCGTCGTCGGCAGTTTTGGACCTATGCGGTTTGTCTCTGTGTTTATCCTTACATTTTTTTCGGACGATCGGCAGTCAGATGGCTTACTGAAGCCATTTCGGACTAGGGAGATCGAGAGTGAAAGAATTCAGCAACAAAAATAGCCCAATGACGAATGGTTAGTGCGTTAAACAAGGCACAAAACCGACAGCGAGGGATGTTGTGGTCTGGGCCTAAACAGGTGACGCAGTAAGAATAAAAATCTCTGTGAGGTATTTGCTTTCCACAGGCAAGACAATTATTAACTTTTTCTGATATCAGTTAAAGAAAAAAGGATCCCCAACGGGGTACTTAGCTTTAGAAGACTTCAGGATTATAAACTCGAAAAACGAAAATTTCAGGTAGCGGCAAACCAGCACTTGTGAACTGCTTCTGCTTCGAGCTCCTCCTCGGCAAGAACGACTGATGTAATGGAGTCGGCTGCCTGTTTTTATACCCCTGATGACCTGACGTCATGGAAGAAGCGACAGCATCTGACCCAGAAATACTAAGACACTGATATTCGGGACAACTAAGGGCTACCTGCAGGCAAATAACCAAAGTGTGATGAATGCAACAGTGAAACACGAAGAACATCAGGGAGATTTTTACTCTGGTAGTTAGGGTGGCCAAGGGCTTCCACAGCAGGAAATCCCACAACTCAGGAATGCAACAGTGAAATATGAACATCCCTGGTTCTGAGGGCATCTGCCATGAGGATGGCATCTTCCATTTGAATTTCATCCTGTGCAGGAGTTCTCTGCGTGGATCCTGGAACGCTTCCAGGGATTTACAGAACTACATTTTCTTGCCTCCTCTGACTCCTTGAAAAGTATTGCTGAGGAGAGAAGCAAATCTCTATGGCAGACAGGGTGTTTCCTTCCTGCTTACTGTGGGAAAAAGTTTCTTTCACAGAAGGGCCAAACAAGGATGTTCCATAAAAAGGGGCATTAATGAAAAACTTGAAAGGCTCTGTAAAATCACCTAACTGCATACAGACATGTCTCCTTTACACCAATGCCTGAGCCAAAGGCCATGATGTACCCTCTTGTTGCATGAGAAATCAATCTCATGGCCACATTGGAAATCGATAATACAGTGGCCAGCTGTGAGTATGATCTTTTATAGTCCTTTGCAAACATGGACTCAGAGAAAGATTTTGAGAGTTCCTTGGTCAAATCCCTTTGCAATCTTGCAAAGTGCACCAAATAATTCAGGGACCTCAAGACAAAGTTCGCTGAAGCAAATACTCACTTTCCAAACTTGTCCAACTCGCTGGACTCTGTTAGGGGGATAGGCAGAGGAGCTCTGTTCTCATAGTTCCTTCTTGGCTGCTGCTACAACCATTGCATCAACAGGAACATCTTTGCAACAATGGGGTTTGTCTTTCAGAGGAGCTTAAATTTTATCTGGATGAAGTATGATTGGTTCAACAGACTCTGGTTCCTTTCCATGCCCAGCAAGAGACTAGGTCGATAATCTCATCAGGCAGGAGAGTCACCCAAGGCATAGACAGGTCAGCATGAAAAGTTTCCAGAAACACTGAGTACTTGGAGGAGGATTATTTGAGGACCAATCATCTTTCTGCTTAAACATCTCCAAAATGTCAAGTAAGAAGTCAGGTGGTGATCTGCGAGACCCTTCCCCTTCACCGGTCAGTATCTTCAGTGAGAGATTGCAAAGGTGAATATAAATGCATCTTTTTACACATTATCTTTTGGTGAACCTCTTCAGCAGAATGCTCTGGGGAGGTATCCGAAGAGAGAGGTAGTTCCTCTGTGGGAGCTGTCTGGATAACTAACTGTTAACTGACTGTCCTTGTGGAGTAGGTCTGATGGGTTCAGAGCTCTGAAACATGGGGGGAGGGGGGGTGTAGGATCCGAGGATATACGAGAGACTGCATCTCTAGAATGACAGAACACCCTCTCTACAACCTCAAAAGCAGACTGACTAGGAAGAACCAGGGTGGCTGCACCAATCTGGATGCGTACCTCAAGGAAGAGGGTGCACCCGTGCTATCTAGCACAGAGAAGCATGGACGGTTCCAACATCAGAGCAGATCCTGGCCCCATTGATCCAATGTAGACACTTCAGCTCTGATACTCATCCCAATCCATGGGAACAGGACCAGAAATGGTCAGGGAAACCATCGGAGTTGGAGATGTAATCCTCTTTGGTTCAGACAACGGCACTCTTGGTACTGTCGGATCTGAATGCTCCAAAACTGAAGGACAGATCAGAGGAGGAGATACAACTGTATGGGATGTGGCAGGAAGGCTCAAGGATCCGATGGGAGAAAGAGTTGGTATAAAGTACAGTTGCGTATACTTACCATAAATGTAGATGTTTGAGTGTATTCACTGTTGCAGTCATTACTTATCTGCTTGCAGGTAGCCCTCAGTCGGCCTGATTAACAAAGTCTTGGGTCCTGTGTTGGTTGCTGTCCCTTCTTCCATGACATCAGGTCGTCAGGGGTATAAAACATGCAGCAGATGCCATTACAACATTTTTTCTTGCCCCAGACGTCAGGTGCCCCCCAATGAGAAGCAATTAAATATAAAAGTACAATGATATACCTCCAACAAAAAAGAAAATACACCAAAAAAGCTTTTAAGCACAACAAAGGAAAGTAGAGGTATAGCCAAAAGAAGTTAGGGGGCTGGAGGGAGGGTAACCAGGACTGCAAAAGTGAATACCCTCAAACATCTACATTTATGGTAAGTGTACACAACTGTACTATGTTCTTCGTGTTTCACTGTTGCAGTCATTACATTTGGGTAGATTCCCAAAGCTATGATTGGGAGGAGGAATTCAGATAGCATTAGGACCAGCTAAAAGGCCCTGCAAGACTGCAGTGGCAAAGCCAGCCAGCTCTGGATTTAAAGAAAATTGGCAAATGATAATGCTTGGTGAAAGTATGTACAGGTAGCAGCTTCTAGAATGTCCCTGGTAGGGACGCCTCTGAGAAAGGCTGTAGAGGTAGAAGCATCCCTGGTGGAGTGAGGTCAGATCCCCCGGGGATAGGTTTTCCATGGTACTTATAGCAGAAATGAATGCAATGGCTTATCCATTTAGAAATGGTTTGCTTTGAAATAGACTTCCCCTCTGCCCCTGCAGCAAATGCCACCAGCAGTTGTTCAGATTTCCTTTGAGGTTTAGTCCTGTCCAAGTAGAATCTAAGTTGTCTGTGCATATCTAAGGAATGCAGTATCTGTTCCCCTTTACTCTGTGGATTGGGAAAGAAGGTTGGCAAATGAATGGACTGATTAAGAGCCATACTGGATACCACCTTGGGCATGAAGGATGGATTCTGAGGGACACCCTGTCCGCATGAAAGATGATGAAAGGCACCACTGCCATAACAGCCTGTAATTCAGATACCCTTCTAGCTGAAGTGATTGCTAAAAGTAAAGCAGTTTTCCAAGAAAGAAACTTTACTTCTGCAGTAGCAGCTGGCTCGAAAGGAGGTAGAGTGAGTTTGTCCAAAACAAAGTTTTTGGCCCCTCTGAGGAACTGCCTGGGCAGTGGATGAGAGAAGAGGGGAGGTTCTGTGCTATAATAAGCAGAAATGGCTGAGGCATGGATTTTAATGGAGGAAAAAGACAGGTCCTTGTGAAGCATCTCAGTTAAGTATTGTAAAATCTGAAGTAAATTGGGCGCTGCTGTGCTCATCCCTTGAGACTGGTTCCAGGCACAGAATCTTTTCCATTTTTCAGCATAAGATTTTCTAGTACTAGGTCTCTTTGCCTCTAAAATGATATCCATCACAGGTTTTCTGAGGGATGGTAGAGGAGAGATTATGTAATTAGCCAGGCTGCAAGGTTCAGTGTTAGAAGCTGAGGGTGCAGAATCTGGTTCTCCTGCTGAGACAACAGGGAAGGAGTCCGAGGCAGGTGCCATGGGCATAACCATGACACACTGCACAGAAGGGGGTACCAGTGCTGGCGTGGCCAGTCTGCAGCCATCAAAATCATCCTTGGTTTGTCCTGTTTGATTTTTAGTAGTACTTTGGAAAGTGGAGGCAGAGGGGGAGAAGGCATAGACTGATAGTTTTTTTTTCCAGCTGAAGGACAGAGAATCCACTTTCCAGGCTTGCTTGTGGGGAGTCCTTGTGCAAAATTTGTCCAATTGGTAGTTCTGGGGAGAGGCAAACAGGTCTATATCTGGGCTCCCCCATTTGCTTGTCAACATGTTGAAAATCCTTGGTTCCAGTTTCCACTCGTGTGGGTCCATGAGGTTTCTGCTTAGTCCATCTGCCAGTGTATTTAATTTTCATGGCAGGAATGGAGCTTGTAGGTGCACTTGGTAGCTCAAGGCTATGTTCCACAATGCCATGGCTAGTCTGCAAATGGGGTAAGAATGTGTACCTCCCTACTTGTTTATGTACCACATAACAGTGGTGTTGTCCGTCTTTACCAAAAGTTGTCCTCTAAGAATGTGGTCCTTGAAGGCTGTCCGAGCATTCTGTACAGCTAACATTTCTTTTTGATTGATATGCAGGTGCATTTGACTTGGGTTCCATTTGCCCTGAATACACTTCCTTGCCACGTGAGCCCCCCATGCATAGTCTGATGCGTCTGTTAGGGTTTGGGCGACAGGAGGTGGTGTGAAAGGTAGTCCCTTGTTTTGGTGGCAAGCCTCTGCCCACCAAAGGAATTCTAGGAGTAGGCAAGGTATGATAGGTATCATTGCTTCTAGATCCTGAGAATGTTGACATCATAGGCTTTTTAGATACCATTGTAGTTTTCTCATATGCAGTCTTGCATACGGAATTAGAAGAATGCAGCAGGCCAAGAACCCCCAAGGCTTGCAGTATTTGTCTTCCAGATAAGCAGGGTTTTTGTGGCCACTTGTTTGAAGTAGGTTGTCAAATGAATTTGTTTCTCTGGCGTGAGGTAAGCCATCTGGGAAGTTGTATACAAGCTTGCTCCCAGGAATATAATTTGTTGACAGGGTACCAGGTGTGATTTCTTTTCATTTATGGTGTACCCTCAGACAAGTTAGAACCCTTTGTACAAAAGCCAGATGATTCAAAAGTATGTCCTGGCTTTCTGCTTGAATTAGACAATCGTCCAGGTATGGGTATATTTGAATATTTCTTTGCCAACAAAATGCAATAACTGGAGCTACGCACTTTGCGAATACCCTGGGTGCAGTAGATAAGCCAAAGGGCAGTGCAGAGAACTGATAATGCGTGTAGCCTGCTTTGAAGCGTAGGTATCTTCGGCAAGATTCCCTGATTGGGATGTGCAGATATGCTTCTTTTAAATCTAGTGTTACCAACCAGGCATCTTTGCCTAGCATATGAAGTAATTGAAGAGTCAGCATCTTGACTTTTGGAATTTCCAAAAAGGTGTTTAGAGTAGACAGGTCCAGGATAGGACACCATGAATGGTCTTTTCTGGGTACCAGGAAAAGTCTTGAGTAGAAACCTTGTCCCTTTTCCTCTTCCGGTACCAGTTGAATAGCCCCCATGCTTAAGAGAGAAAGTACTTGTTTTTGGGCCTCTGCCCACTGATTTGGGGGTAGGTCCAGCCACCCACTTAGTGTTGGCAACGTGTGGAAGTGAAATCTGTATCCCTGGGACACTATATTTTAAACCCATTTGTCCTGGGTAATGAGTTCCCAGTTCTTTGCATGAAGAGCAATCTTACCCCCAAAGGGGCAGCCAGTTGATAAGTGCTTGGAAATTTTAAACTGAAGTCATTGAGACAGGTTACTATAGGGGGAGTTGTATTACTCCCAGATTTGGAAGTGGAGGCCCCCACTACTTAGTCCTGTGTGTCCCCTGGGACTGAAACCTGGGGCTTTTGCTATGTCTGGGTTTGGCTTGAGAAGACCTGGAAGGGGCTGGAAAGGACCAATTCTTAGAGGGCCAGTGCCTACTAAATCTAGTAGGCTGAACTTTTAAGAAATCTTTAACAGTTTGCATAGATTTAGCTTTATCTTCCATCTTTTTAAGAACTTACTCAGCCTTCTTACCAAACAACTGGTCTTGATTTAAGGGAGCATCCAACAATTTAGCTTTAACATGATCAGGCAAAGATTGTTCCTTTAACCAATTAACCAAGCATGCCTTCAGAGCACAGACCCAGTAACAGCAGCCCTGCAAGAGGCCTCTAATGAATCAAAACCACACTGCCAAGTATGTTTTCCAACTTGTTCAGCAGAATGCATTAAATCCTGTAATTCTTTATTTTCCACACATTCAGGAATCAACATAATTTTCTGTTTAAGCAATCCAACAAAATGTTGCTGATACTTTAACATATGAAACTGGCAGTTTAAAGCCCTAATGACCAAGGTTGCAGAAGTGTAAATTTTCTTACCCCATCTATCCAGCGCCCTGGAGTTTCTATCAGAAGGGGTAGGAATTTTAGCAGTAGAAGCCTTAATACCCTTGGGCCCCTGTGAAATAGTCTCTGGATCCACAATAGGATTTTTAAAAAGGAACTTGCGTGACTCAGGGAACCTGCAGTATCTGTCAACTTTTCTGGGAGCAGGAGGCAAGGAATCAGGGGCCAAACTAGATTCCGAAAAAGCATCAACAATGTCTAGTACAGGAGGAATAGCTAAAGGCTTATGCTGAGTTAGGAGTAAGAAATCACTAAGCCTCTTTTTTTGAATCAGAAAAATCCTGGCTTTCCCAGTGGAAATGCTCCCTGAGAGTATGCAAGGTTTCCCCTAAAGAAAAATCCTCTAGAGGGGAAGCAGAGGAAATGGAGTCCTCTGCATCAGAATCCTCATAAGTAGATAAGGGCAAATCCAGATCATCAGAAGAATCGGAAAAAACAGAATCCCGGTGAGAAAATTCATAAACAACTTCAGTCCTAGGCCTCTTAGGGGGGGGTTGGCTACCCCTGATTAGAGTTATTAAATCTTCAGCCATTCTTATCATTTGTTTTTTAGGCAAAGAGGCCTGAGCATGTGGGCCTGGGCGTTGGTTTTTTAGGCATAGTTCGAGATTTAGGCCTAAGTGAAGAAGGAGACGTCGGTTTAATATGCAAGTCCGTAGGCCTAAATACACCCTCAAAAGCCGGTGCCTGCACAGCGGCTCCAGACCCACCCAAAGTAGAGACATCCGCAGGTTCCATAGTTGAAGCATCTCGTGGCATACCGGACTCAGAGTGGGTCTAAGTAGAGACCTGCGAATCAGAAGTAGCGGGTATCAGGGGCTGCGAAAGTGGCTCACCGAGTAGCGGCGAACTGGCTTGGGAGAAGCGTTGTCGGCAGTTTTGGACCTTGGCGGCCTGTCTCTTGTCTTTATTTTTGTGTTTTTTTGGAATCCCAGTAGTCGGATGGCTAACCGACATTTCTGGATAATTAAACAGAGAACCGAAATATTTAGAGGTGAAAATATACCGGCGGACAGTGCACTGATTAAATAAAGCACAAAACCGACAGCAAGGTACATCGTGGTCAGGGCCTAGGCAAGAAATACCGTATGAATGAAAATCTTTATGAGGTATTTGCTTTCCATAAGTAATGCAATTATTAACTTTTACTGACATCGGTAATGAGCAAGAAAAAGTTTCCCAAACGGGGTACTTAGCTTTAGTTGAAGACTTCGGTTCTGAAACTCGAAAATGAAAATTTCAGAAGTCGGTCAACTGGCACTTGTGAACTGCTTCTGCTTCGGGCACCGCACGGCAAGAAAGACTGATGTAATGGCGTCGGCTGCATGTTTTGTACCCCTGACGACCTGACGTCATGGAAGAAGGGACAGCAACCAGGGCAGACAGCCTAGTACTAAACTATGAAACTATAAATTTATTCTGTACACCTTAGTACCACTACATGGGGTGGCAAAAGCCACATCTCTAGGGCTAGGCTTACAAATGCCCCAGGGCAGATAGCCTAGTACTAAACTATGAAACTATGAAACCGACGCAGGACCCAAGACTTTGTTAATCAGGTAGACTGAGGGCTACCTGCAAGCAGATAACCCAAATGTAATAACCAACAGTGAAACATGAAGATCATCATCTTCCTCGGAAGCTGGTGGCTGCACAGCGGCTCCAGACCCATCCAAGGTAGAGAAATCTGCAGGTTCCGTAGAAAAGAAGAGTCTTGTGACATACTGGACTCCGAATGGGTCTCAGTAACGGCCTGCTAATTCATCGAAGCGGGTATTAGGGGCTGCGAAAGTGCCTCACTGAGTACCAGCAATCTGGTGACTAGCTTAACGGAAGCATCATCGGCAGTTTTGGACCTGTGCAGTCGGGTCTCTCTCTTTATCCCTATGTTTTTTCAGAAGTCGGATAGGTAGTCGGATGGCTTACCGAAGCCATTTTGGAATACAGAGATAGAGCGCTAAATTATTTAGTGACAATAAGGGCCCAACGACGAATAGTTCGGGTGTTGAACAAAGCACAAAACTGACAGCGAGGTACGTCATGGTCTGGGCCTAAACAGGTAATGCAGTAAGAATGAAAATCTCGGTGTGGTATTTGCTTTCCACAGGCGAGACAATTGTTAACTTTTTCTGACATTGGTTAGAGCAAGAAAACAGGATCCCCAACGGGGTATTTAGCTTTAGAAGAATTCAAGATGATTCAATTCAGAAAAAAACTCGGGTAGCAGCGAACTGCTGCTTCAGGCTCCTCAGCAAGAAAGGTTGATGTAATGCCGTCGGCTGCCTGTTTTTATACCCCTGACGTCAGTCCTGAAGCGACAGCAACCGACATACAAATACTAAGGAAGATCAGAGGACTCTGGCTTGGACTCCCGGCCGTCACCGGCCTCGAGAGGTATGGCTGGAGTGGAGGGTGCAGCAGTCTGTTCAGACCCAGACTTATTCCCCTTCTTGACTGGAGGATCAGATGAGGAACCTGATGTCGGATCCATAAGAGAAGCTAACTATTTAAGTCTCTTGTTTTCAAGATAAAGTTTCAAAGCTGCTAAGCAACTTCTAAGGGCTTTGAGGATGGAGGCCTGAAATACTACAACAGATATGGTCGTGTTCTTGGCCTAGGCAAAACAGGCAGAGCTCATGCAAACCTTTATGTGGAATTTGCCTTCCACACCTACACTTGCCCTTCCTACCAGACATGAACCCAAAGCAGTAGCAAGCAAAATATAAAAAGCCCCTATGGGGTACTTATCTGAAGTTGGATGGTGCAAAGTCACTTTTTCAGAAAGAGCGACGACTGCAGCTGGCAGTCACAGAGGCGGCAGAAAAGTTCTGAAGTAATTGCGTGCTGACGTCTGCTTTAATACCAAACATCTGTTTATGACAGACCAAGCAAGACACAGGATGTTGCATGTGCCATAGCTGTAACTTAACTTTCGTACAATGGCCGGACGCAAGATAGTTCACCAGAGACAAACTCCCTGAAGTTATGAATACACGCAGCATACGAATAGGAGGACATCTCAAGAGTTGGATCCAAAGTTTGTGGAATGCAGCCAAGTTGGATCAGAGGACAGATCCGTAACCCATACACTGAGGAAGAAAGAAAAGGACATCATCAGATCCAGTGGTTATTTGCAGATTGCCTTCAGTGGTGGGGTGCCTACATTGCGGGTGTTTTTTAATCTTCATAAGTACCCTGGATATCAGTGAAAAGGGTCTTGCCTGAAGTCCTGGACCATAATTTTACCACTGATTGTTCAGAGAGGAATCAAAAAGGTCTAACTGAGGAACTCCCCATGGATGGATCAAGTCTTGAAAGCCCCCCATACCAAATTTAGTTTCCATTCATGAGGGCTTGCTTTTGTCCTGCTCAGCTTTTCTGCTATACAGTTTTGTTCTGATGGAATGTAAGATGCCTGTAGAGAATGTGCTGTAAAGCTATACCCCAAGCTAGCATGGTTAGTCTGGATAGTGGGCAAGACCTGGTTCCATCAAGAGGTCCTGGGGACCAGACGCGATTCACCCACTTGAGTGCCCTTATAAGGGCAAGCATGTCATTTATATGTACATGTTTGCGTCTGTCCTTGTTCTTTAATCCCACTTGGCCCTGTTCCCTAAGTGAAATCTTAAGTCTCTCTGCTGACTATTTTGCAGCAGGAAAGGAGAACAGGAAACCTGGATTTAAGGATAATTAATGCCTCTACCAGGTGATTACTCTTCTTACAAGTCCCAGAAATGGAATCTGAAAATATGATGGGTGTTGGGATCAGAGACTTCAGATACCACTGCATCTTTCTCATGTAGTCTTGCCAGGAGTATCACGAGAATCATAGATGCCATGAGACTTAGAATGCTGAGGTACTCCCTTGCAATGACTGAAGTCTTACTGAAAAACCCTTGAAACAGATCTAGATATAGATTTATCTTTCCTGTTGAATAAAAGCAATTTGCACTGAGGTGTCCAGCAGACAGCCCAAGAACTCAGTCCTGTGTGATGGAGTCAAAAAAGACTTTGAATGTTGTCTTGAAATCCTAGCTTGTGTAAGAAATATCTCACCCAAAACAGAGACTTCCTGACACTTTGAAAAAGATTCTGCAAAGATAAGCAAGTTAGAAACAACTCTGATCCAAAACAATACCAAAACAGCAAAATCTTCAGAAGTCAGGAATCAAAAAAGAATTTGCTTTTGGATTTGACTTTGGTTCCTGTTTTTTGATTCCTGACTTCTGAAGATTTTGCTGTTTTGGTATTGTTTTGGATCAGAGTTGTTTCTATCTGAAGGTGTGTGGAGTGGAGTTTATGTAAAGATAAGCAAGTTGTCTTAATATGAAAAATGTGGATACCCTGTAGTCTGCAATGAGCTATAGCTGGAGCTAGACACTTTCTGAATACTCTTGGAGCAGTAGACAGCCCAAAGAGAAAGGCAGAGAACTGATAATGAGATCCAGACACAACTTTAAGAAATGCCTTAAGTCGAGAAGAACAGGGACGTGATAAATATTTTTTAAATAGTACAGATGTGTAAAATCTTACTATAAGGGTAGACATCCTTCTCCACCATTTCAGTACTCATTACTTTAGGGATCCCCTGCCAAGGGTGACCCAATGTCGGCCAGTAAACCATAGTCTTTAGATTGCTTTAAGGTATGCTGCACATCACACCTACACTCCTCGTAAAGTGTAGGGCATAAAGGTGATGTCCAGATGGACCACCTACAGAACTGAGAGCCCCAGTAGGAATACCAGTCCAAGGAGTACAGAGTTAAGAGAAAGAGTGAAAACTGCAACAGTGAAGAGGACGACATGTTATGAGATTTTACACAACTGTACTATATCCTTCCACTTCACTGTTGCACTATTCATTACAATAGGGAGAGTGTCAAAGCTCAAAAAGAACAGAGGGAGGAGGAAGGACCAGCAGGGCCCTCTAGGAGGCCATGATGGATGGCTATAGCAAAACCAGCTCTAGAAATTCCATCCAACTTGCAGTGCTTGGTAAATATATGCACAGAAGTCCAGGCAGCTGCCTCAAGAATACAGTTAGTATCCAAACCCTTAAGCACCAAAAGCAACAGATCTGGTAGAATGAGCCTCAACAGAAAAAGGAGGGCTCTTGCTATGGAAGGAACAAAAAAGAAATGGCTTTAGAAATCCAAGAGGAAATAGTTTGCTTGGACACAGCCAAACGTAAGGACGTAGGATGAAAGGAAATGAGTTTATTGAGAGTTACGGAATGTCTTAGACTTCTCCTAATAGAATCTGAATTGTCTATGCACATCCAACATGTGCAGCACCTTCTCACTGGGTGATTATGGAGAAGGGAAAAATTGGGCAAATGAATAGACTGATTAAGAGAACTGTTTCACCACCTTGGACATAAAAGGAGGATTAGTATGAAGAACATCATTTCCTTTTGAAACACTGAAAAGAGGAGGACAAGCCATAACGGTTTGAAGCTCAGATACCCATTTGTCAGAAGTAATGGCTAACAAAAGCACAGTCTTCCAAAAGCAATGCTGCAAGAAAGCTGAGGCTGCAGGCTCTAAAGGAGCCTGGATCAATTTTTCTAAAACAAAATTAAGATCCCAAGGAGGAGGAACAGTTTTTCTGGGAGGCCTTATACAAAGGACACCTTTAAGGAATTGTTTAGCTTCAAATCTAGAAGCTTAAGGATGTGATAAAGACAAACAGAAATAGCTGACAAGTGGGCCTTAACAGAACATGCCATCTCAGCATTGAGCAGCTCCCACAGATAACAGAACACCAAAGGAACATCCACAGAAAGTGGATCCAGATCACAAGACAGACACCAAACAGAAAACCTCTTCCATTTTGATAAGTAGGATTTCCTAGTAGTAGGTTTCCTGGCCTCCTGCAAGACCCTAAGCATGTCCTCAGAAAAAAGGTGCAGCAGGAATCAAAATCCTATAACCTAGTGTCAGATAAAGAGTGGGCAGGTAGGAATGGATGAGAGATCCTATGTCTTGTGTGAGTAGGTCCACTCTGAGGTAACTTGTGAAGACTGCCCTTGGCTAAATGCAGAAGAGGGAACCATTGCTGTCTTGGCCAAAACAGAGTCACCAACAAGATTTTGAGAGCATCCTCCTGAATTTTATACAAGACTTTTGGAATTAGGGGAAAGGCATAAAAAAATCTTCCAAGAAAAAGAAAGGGAATCCACTTTCCAAACCACAGGACTTGGGACTCTGGCACAAAATAGAGGAAGTTGTCTGCTCAGAGAGGAGGCAAAAGAATCTAGAGAGTACTCCACTGGTGGACAATGTCCAGAAACACATCCCTGTGAAGCATCCATTCAAGGGATTGAGTTATGGACCTGCTCAAGAATTTGCTATAATGTTTTGACCTGAGGGAAGGAGACTGCCTGAAGTGTCACTTGATACTGGATAGCCAGTTCCCACACCAGGAGAGCTAACCAGCAAAGAAGATAAGACTTTGACCCCCCCCCCCCACCACCAATATGTAGACAAACAACATCACTGTGGTATTGTCTGTAAACACAGTGAGGTCCTGGACAGGAATAAGAAAGGCCTGAAGAGCCAGCGAAAGAGTCATCTCTCTAACGTAGATGTGCTCTTTCTGTTGAAGAGGCAACCAGACTCCCTGCACCATTAGGGAGACTAATACTACTCCTCATCCCATGTCTGAAGCATCTGTGAACATCTCCTGACAGGGGATAGGTGGATGAAATGGAAGTCCTGAATTGACAGTCAGCTGCTGAATCCACCAATGAAGTTCCTGCTTGAGACATGGAAGAGGAAGAACTAAAAATCTGAGGGGATGAGAATGTTGAAGCTAAACTGACTTTAGAAACTACTGAAGTTTTCTCATGTGGAGTTTAGCAAAAGGGAGCATAGGAATGGTAGAAGACGTGAACCCCAGAGCTCCCAGAAATTCCCTGGCTGCTACTGAAGCAAGAAGAACAGATTGAAAAAAGGAAATGAGAGTTAGGGTCTTGGGAGGAGGCAAGGGATGCCAGCATAGGAACAGTCTGGATCCTGCACCCAAGAAAAGACATGATCCTGAGGAGTCAGAAAGGACATTTTGAAATTTATAGTGAACCCCAGGGCTCTGCAGAAGGGAAATGCCAAAATGAAGACTCTGCAACAGTGTCTCTGGAGATGATGCCTGGAACAGGAGGTTGTCCAAGTAGGGAAAGATATGGAGCCCCCTTAGCATGCAAACAGCAATCACAGGAGCGAGGCATTTGGTGAATAACTATGAGGTAGTAGGAAAGGCCAAAACAGAGAAATGAAAATGTCAAGAAGCAACACAAAAATGTAAAAACTTCCTGAAAAGGGGATGGATCACGATATGCAGGCAAGCATCCTTGAGGTCCAGAGGCACTATATAAGCTTGATGAAGCAGAAGAGGGAACATGGTCTGAAGGGAAAACATGGAAAGAGGGGACTTTTAGAAAGGTGTTTAGGTGAGAGAGGTCCAGAATAGGTTTCCAAGTGCTCTCTTTCATGGGCATTAACAACATTCCGGAGTAAAACCACCTCCCCTGTTTGAGAAACTGGAACTTCCTGAACAGTTCCCTGAATCAAGCGATCCTGAAGCACCCCTGGGAAGAAGGGCAACTGCTCCTGAGGGGGGGCTGAGGAATTCCCATAAAAGGGGGATGCCATTTCCAGACCATGAATATTGGCAGATAATGGACAGAATCCAGGAGTCCTGAGTAATCTTTAACCAAACAGAGAGAGAAAAGGATAGATGAAGATAAACAGGAATGTGACCAGGAAAAGTGTGCAGTTGTGTACACTTACCATAAATGTAGATGTTCGAGTGTATTCACTGTTGCAGTCCATCACCTGTGGGTTATCCCTGCTGTGGTAGCCCTCAGCCGTCCCGAATACCAGAGTCAATGTTTTTGTGTGCCGGCTGCTGTCGCCTGTAGTCTAATGACATGTTGGCAGTACTATAAAGCAAGGCAACAGACATCATTACATCAATTTTTCTTGCCCTAACCCATCAGAAGCACAACGGAAGAGAGAGAAGTGGTCCTGGTGGCTAAGAGCCACCTTGGGAAGCATGTGTCCCCCAGGGAAAAATGTGAAAAGGGGGATGGAGGTAGGGAAACCAAGACTGCAACAGTGAATACACTCGAACATCTACATTTATGGTAAGTGTACACAACTGCACTATGTTCTTTGTGTTGCACTGTTGCAGTCATCACCTGTGGGAAGATTCCCAAAGCTGAGTTAAGGGGTGGAAGGACAGGTAGAGTCCTAGGTCTGGGTCAGGAGGCCCTGCAGAATTGCAGAGGCAAACCCTCCCCTAGACTTAGAAAAGAGAGGTAGGTGGTATTGCTTTGTAAAGGTATGAACAGAGGTCCAGGTGGCAGCTTCCTATATGTCCCTGGTAGGTACTCCTCTGAGGAAGGAAGTGGAAGTGGAGGTTGCTCTAGAGGAGTGGGTACGGATCGACTTAGGGATGGGTTTCCCATGTTGTCTGAAGCAAAAATGGATACAGTGTGAAATCCACTTGGAAATGGTTTGCTTGGAGATGGGCTTCCCCTCTGCCCCTGGGGTAAAGCTTACAAAAAGCTGGTCAGTTTTTCTGAATGGTTTAGTGCGGTCCAGATAGTATCCGAGTTGTCTGTACACATCTAGTGAGTGTAGAACTCTTTCCCCCTTGTTTTGAGGGGTGGGAAGGCGTATGGCCTGGATAAGGTGACATCAGATACCACCTTGGGCATAAAGGAGGGATTAATCCTCAGGGAGACTCTGTCCGCATGGAAAATAATGAAGGGCTTGACAGCCATGAGAGCTTGAAGTTCTGAGACCCTTCTGGCTGAGGTGATAGCTAGTAGGAAGGCAGTCTTCCACGACAGTTATTTCAATTCTGTTGAAGTGGCAGGTTCGAAAGGAGGTAAGATTAGTTTCTCTAACACACAATTCAGATCCCAGGGAGGAGGAGGTCTTCTGGGAGGCCTGATATTAGAAGCCCCCCTGAGGAATTGCTTAATCAAAGGGTGAGAGAAGGGGGGTGGGTTTGAACCATAAGGGGCAGAGATGGCCGAGGCATGGATTTTAGTAGAGGAGAAGGAAAGGCCACTATTGAGCTACTCTGCTAAGTAATCCAGGATGAGAGGGATGGAAGGTTGGGAGATACTGCCACCTTTTGATTGTTTTCAGGAGCAGAATCTTTTCCATTTTCCTGCATAAGATTTTCTTGTGCTGGGCCTTCTGGCCTCTGTGATGATAGCCAGGACCTGTTTGCTTAACAGTGACTTCTTGTTGGTTTTTAGTGTACAAGCCATGCTGAAAGTTTGAGAGTCTGTAGGTCTGGGTGCAGTACCTTCCCCCTCTCCTGGGTCAGGAGATCTGACCTTAGGGGAAGCAGCTTTTGGGGCTGTAAGGTCAGACTGCATAATAGGGGGTACCAATGTTGTCTGGGTCAATCTGGAGTGATGAGGATGGCCTTTGGTCTCTCCTCTCTTATTCTGATCATTAAGGGGCAGAAGAGAGTATGCGTACACAAAGAGGGAGCTCCAGTGGAAGGTCAAGGCATCCACCTTCCATGCTCGGAGGTGATACTCCCTGGTACAAAACGTGTGCAGCTGGTGGTTGAAGTGCGAGGCAAAGAGGTCCACCTCTGGGGTAACCCACTCCTAGGTGATTTGCAGAAAGATTTGTGGAGCTGCCACTCATGGGGTCCAGTAAGTTTCTGCTTATGTGGTCTGCCAGTGTGTTATTGATCCCTGGTAAGTATTGGGCAATCAGATGTAGCCCCATGGAGGTGGCTGTAACATATAGGCTCATGGCTAACCTGCAAAGGGGGTAAGACTGGGTGCCCCCCTACTTGTTTATGTACCACATTACTGTGATGTCTGTTTTTATAAGGAGAACCTCTGGCCTGAGATTGGGTTGGAAGGAAGTCAGAGTGTTTTGCACTGCCATCATTTCTTTCTGGTTGATGTGCAAGTGAAGCTGCTGGGCATTCCAAAGGCCTTGGGTACACCTAGCTGCTAGGTGAGTGCCCCAAGCTATGTCTGAGGCATCGGTGGTGACTGTCTATTTGGAAGGATGAAGGGAAGACCCTTGTTCATGGCACAGGCCTCAGCCCGCCAGAGAAATTAATCCCTTATGCAAGAAATCGGTGGAAGAGTAGTCCCCAGGGAACGAGTGCGCCGACACCAAATGTTCTTTAAGTACCACTGAAGCTTTCTCATGTGAAGCCTGGCGAGAGGGCTGAGAAGGATGCAAGAAGCAATGTATCCCATGGCTTGCAGGAACTTTCTCGCAGTGAGGTGACTTCTGGAAGCCAACTGAGTGAAGTAGAGAGCCAGGAAGCTCTGCTTTTCTGGGGGATAGGAAGGCCATTAGGGTTGCTGTGTCTAGCACAGCTCTCAGGAAAACAATTTTCCTGGCGGGGTTTTGCTTTGATTTTTTCTCATTGATGGTGAACCCTAGGGAAGTTGATTTTTTGACAGAGAAGATCCTGGTGCAACTTTTCTTTGCTGTTCGCCTGAATGAGGCAGTCATCCAGGTAAGGGTAAATCTGTACATTTCTCTGTTTGCAGAATGCTACAGCAGGGGCCAAGCACTTTAGACAAGCCAAAGGGCAGTGCAGAGAACTGAAAGTGCTGATAGCCAGCTCTGAAGTGCAGGAATTTTCTGCACGATTCCCGGATGGGGATGTGCAGGTAGGTATCTTTTAGGTCTAGTGTCACCAGCCAGCCATTTTGTGAGAGCAGAGGCAGGAGCTGCTGCAAGGTTAGCATTTTGAACCTGGAGACCACCAAGGAGGTGTTCAGTTTGGATAGATCCAGGATGAGGTGCCAACAGCCCTCTTTTCTGGGAACAAGGAATAGTCTGGAGTAAAAAACTTTTCCTGTTTGATCAGGAGGGACAGGTTCTACTGCCCCCTGGGATATTAGTGTTTTTACCTGTTTTAATCCCTCTGCCCACTGGTTTGGTGGGAGGTCTGGGTACCCTCTTGGAATTGGGAGTTCGCTAAAGGAGAATCTGTATCCCTGAGAAATGATTTTTAATACCCATTGGTCCTTGGTTATAGAGACTCAATTGTCCTTGAAGAGGGTGAGCCTTCCTCCTAGTTTTAGATGAGTGGAAGGAGGGCAAAGGGGGTAGGGAGAGTCTTTGTGAGCATTTACCATAAAAGCTTTGCTTAGAACTCCCTACCTGAGAGGAAGAAGTGGTCCATTGTTTGCTTCTTTGCTGGCACTGGGATAGGGGCCTGGATGTCCTGTCCCTGCAGGGCTTACTTTGGCCCTGTCTGCTGGGTGCAGGGAAGGCCCAGTGCTTAGAGGGGAAGCCTCTGCTGAATCTGGGCAGTTGAAAGAAATCTTTTACTGTTTGCATAGATTTTGCTTTGTCTTCCATCTTTTTAAGCAGCTCTTCTGCTTTTTCCCTAAACAGGTGTTCTTTATCTAGGGGTGCATCAATAAGTTTAGACTTGACATGATCAGGGAGAAGTTGTTCCTTCAGCCATGCATGTCTTCTAATAACAGATCCTGTCACTGCTGCCCTGCTAGAGGCAGCTAGGGAATCATATATCCACATTGTAATGAGTGCTTGGCCACGACCAGCAGAATGAAGTAATTTTGCCAGCTCTTTTGAGCTGGCACCATCAGGAGAGGTAATCTTCTGCTTTATTTGTTCCAAAGTGTGTTGTTGATATTTTACCATATGGAACTGACAATTGAGTGCTCTGATTAGCTAAGGTTGCAGAGGTGTATACTTTCTTACCCCATCTGTCCAGAACTCTGGAGTTTGTCAGAAGGAAGAGGATTCTTGGAAGAACTAGTCAGCTCCTTTGGGTCCCTGTGTAATGACTTCAGGGTCTGCAGCAGGTTTCCTGAACAGGCATTTGTGAGAATCCAGTACTCTGTAGTACCGGTCAGGTTTAGTTGGAGCAGGAGGCAAGGCATCAGTGGCTAAACTGGATTTAAGGAAATCATCATCTACCACTTCTAGAATAGGAGGTATGGCTAGGGGTCTGTGCTGGGGCAGGTCCAGAAACTCTCTAAGTCGTTTCGTATACTGTGGGTAGTCCTGAGATTCCCACTGAAAATGTTCCCTGAGGGAGTGGAGGGTTTCCCCGAAGGAAAGGTCCTCTGGAGGAGAGGCAGAGGGGATGGATTCCTCTGCATCTGAATCCTCAAACAGTTAAGGGCTGCTGTTCCTCTTCAAAGACAGAATAATCAGATTCCTCAGACTCTTGGTCTGTCAATGTCTGGAGAAGGAAGCCTTTTCCTTTTTGGGGTGGGGGCTTGAGTACCTCGGATAAGGGAGATGAGATCCTCCGCCGTTTTAAGCATCTGAGCTTGGGGTGGGGGAGCAGCAGTAAGATGGTGGCTAGAGGCAGATTTCCTAGGAGTGGCCTGGCTTAGAGGCATGAGAGAATCCATCGGTCTCTGAGAAACGGCAGTTGGAAGAGAAGATTTTTTTTGTCTAGAATCGGTAGTGCGAACGGCCTCCTCGGAAGCCAGTGCCTGCATTGCGGCTCCGGACCCAACCAAGGCAGAGACAGCCAAAGGCTTGGAAGATGAAGAGGATTTCTGGAGCATACCGGACTCCGAAAGGGTCTCGGCAGAGGCCTGCGTAGAAAGTGACTCTGGCATCAGGGGCTGTGAAAGCGCCTCACTGAATTCCGGAGAACTGACGACTTGCGTAGTGGTAGCATCGTGGAAGGCTTAGCCTTGTATGGCCTGTCTCTATCTACTTTTTTTGGAATATCAGCAGATTGTTGGCTGACGGATGCCATATTGGAATTTGAAAACGGAATACGAAAATAAATGTCTACAAAAAGAGCTATATGCCGAATGGTTTTCACATTAAAGAGGGCACAGAACCGACAAGGAGGGATGTCGTGGTCTGGGCCTAAACAAGTGATGCAGTAAGAATGAAAGTCTCAGTGTGGGATCTGCTTTCCACAGGCGAGACAATTGTTAACTTTTTCGGACATCAGTTAGAGCAAGAAAAAAAGGATCCCCAATGCAGTACTTAGCTTTAAAAGTTTTCTGCTGAAATTCGACTTCTGGTAGCGACCGTCCAGCACTCGTGTAAACTGCTTCAGCTACGGGCTCTATGTCAAGAAAGACTGATGTAATAATGTCAGATGCCTTGCATTATAGTACTAATGACCTGATGTCAGACTACAGGCGACAGCAGCCGGCGCACAAAAACATTGACTCTGGTATTCGGGCCGGCCGAGGACTACCACAGCAGTGATAACCCACAGGTGATGACTGCAGCAGTGAAAAACGAAAAACATCAGGATAGTTAGACAGTACCTGGTCTGTCAGGAAAATTAGACTTCTGGGGCACAGAAATCTGGGTAGCTTTAGCAGGAGGAGCCCGCTTCTCACCATTCTTACCCATGGGTGAAGGGCAAGACTGTCTGCGAACAAAGGCTGGCTAACTGGGGTAATTTCTCTGAAATTAAGGCACACTAGAAACAAAAACATGTTTAAGCTTCTCCAAGGCCTTGCTCTTATCCTGAAGAGACAAACCAATCATCAGCAGCTTCACCAAACAAGTTTTGGTTGTCCAGAGGAGCATTTATCAACTTAGCCTTAAGGTCATCAGGCAAAGGTTGAAGCTGAAGCCAGGAATATCTCCTCATCATAGAGCAAATGGCAGCGGCATCAGGAGGAGTGTCTGCTGCATCCTAACTACACTTAAAAGAATAGGAAGCCACTTGGGATGAAGTCCCCAACAGAGAAACAGCAGAAGTCTTCCCTTCAGAGTAAGGAAGATCAGAAATTACCTAAAAGACCCGAGAAAGAAGGGAGAAGACACACCTGGACATATGGATCTGATGTTTGACAGCCCTGAAAGATAAGGCAGCACAGTATAAATACCTAGCCTTTTCATAGTTCTGCTACCTTTATTAGAAGGAAGTAACTTAGAAGGCAGCAACTGAGATGGCTTGTCAGAAGCCATAGACAACACAGAAGTATCAGCTAAAGAACACCTATACAGAAATTTACACTCCTCAGGCACCCTATAAAACCTAACTGGTTTCTTGGGAGCAGAGGGCTGGGAATCAGGAGTCTTGAAGGCCATATAAAAGGCATCCAAAAAAGCAGCCAAAACATGAGTAAAGTACAGTTGTGTACACTCACCATAAATGTAGATGTTCGAGTGTATTCACTGATGCAGTCATGACATTTGGGTAATCTTGCTGGCAGGTTGCCCTCAGTTGGCCTGAATAACAAAGTCTTGGGTCCTGTGTCGGTTGCGGTCTCCACTTCCATGATGTCAGGTCGTCAGGGGTATAAAACATGCAGCCAACGCCATTTTATTCAGTTTTTCTTGCCCCAGATGTCAGGTGTCCCCCAAATGGGGAGCAAAAATAGATATATAAATAAACAGTAAATATATAAATGCACCTTTAGATACAAACTTTACCTTCAACTAAAAGCAAATACACCACAAAGGCTTTTGAGTATAGTGAAGGAAAGAAGAGGTATAGAAAGGGGGATGGCGGGTGGGTAACCCGGATTGCAACAGTGAATACACTCGAACATCTACATTTATGGTAAGTGCACACAACTGTACTATGCTCTTCGTGTTTCACTGTTGTAGTCATTACATTTGGGTAGAATCTCAAAGCTATGGATGGGAGGATGGAACTAAACAGCATTAGGAGCGGCTATAAGGCCCTGCAGGACTGCAGTGGCAAAGCCTGCCCTGGATTTGGAGAAGAGAGGTAAATGATAATGCTTTGTGAAGGTATGAACAGAGCTCCAAGTAGCAGCTTCAAGAATGTCTTTTGTTGGGACCACTCTGAGAAAAGCTGCTGAGGTAGAGGCAGCCCTGGTGGAATATGATCAGATTCCCTTGGGCACAGGTTTATCATGGTGCAAATAGCAGAAACTAATGCAGTGGCTTATCCACTTAGAAATAGTCTGCTTTGATATAGCCTTTCCCTCTGACCCTGCAGCAAATGCTGCAAGTAGTTGCTCAGACTTTCTTAGAGATCTGGTCCTGTTTAAGAAGAATCTTAGTTGTCTGTGTACATCCAATGAATGCAGAATCTGCTCCCCCTTGTTCTGAGGATTTGGGTAAAAAGTTGGCAGGTGAATGGTCTGGTTAAGAGCCACACTGGATACCACCTTAGGCATAAAAGGACTGGTCCTGAGGGACACCCTGTCCGGGTAAAATGTAATAAAAGGCTCCACTGCCATGAGAGCCTGTAGTTCTGAAACCCTTCTTGCTGAAGTGACTGCCAAGAGAAAAGCTGTTTTCCAAGATAGAAATTTTAAATCTGCAGTAGTTGCTGGTTCAAAAGGAGGCAGGGTGAGTTTTTCCAGCACAAAATTGAGGTCCCATGCAGAAGTTGGTGATCTTCTGGGAGGCCTTAAATTTTTGGCCCCTCTAAGATACGGTTTAAGCAGAGGATGAGAAAAGAGGGGAGGCTCTGTGTTGTAATGAGCCGAGATGGCAGAGGCATGGATTTTTATTGAAGAAAAAGATATGCCCTTGTCAAGTATCTAAGACAAATATTGTAAAATCTGAGGAATATTGGCTGTGCTGTGTCTATTCCTTGTGCCTGGTTCCAAGCATAGAATCTCTTCCATTTATCTGCATAAGATTTTCTAGTACTAGGCTTTCTGGCTTACAAAATGACATCCATCACAGATTTACTGAGAGGTGTTGTTTGAATAATTAGTTGATTAGCCATGCTGCAACATTCAAAGTTTGGAGCGGAGTGTGCAGGATTTGATAGTTCTGCTGAGATAGTAGATGAAGTATTTGAGGCAGGTACTATGGAGGAAGGTGAGACATATTCCTTAGAAGTGGGTACCAGTGCTGGCGAGGCCAGTCAGGAGCAATTAGGATCATTTTTGGTTTTTCCTGTCTTTTAGTAAGACCTTGGAGAGTAGAGGCTGAGGGGGAAAGGCATAGACTGATAGGTTTTTCCAGCTGAAGGATAGTGCATCCACTTTCCATACATTTTTGTGATGAGTTCTTGTGCAGAATTTGTCCAACTGAAAATTTTGGGGAGAGGCAAATAGATCTATGTCTGGGCTCCCCCATTTCTGTGTTAATATGCTGAAGATTTGTGGATCCAGTTTCCATTCATGCAGGTCCATAAGATTTCTGCTTAGGTCGTCTGCAAGAGTACTTTGCTTTCCTGGCAGGAATTGAGCTTGAAGATGTACTTGGTAAGTCAAGGCTGTGTTCCACAAGGCCATGACTAGTCTGCAAAGGGGGTAGGAATGTGTACCCCCCTGCTTATGTACCACATAACTGTGGTGGTCCGTCTTTATCAGTAGTTGTCCTGGATGCAGTAAGTCCTTGAAGGCTGTCAGAGCATTCTGAACAGTTAGCATCTCTTTCTGGTTTAGATGCAGATGCATTTGGTTTGGGCTTCATTTGCCCTGAATGCATCTCCCTGCCAGGTGGGCCCCTCACGCACAGTCTGATGCATCTGTAGTTAGGGTTTGGGTAGCAGGGGGTAGAGTGAATGACAGTCCCTTGTTTTGGTGACATGTGTCTGCCCACCAAAGAAACTCCTGTTGTAGGCAGGGAATGAAAGGAATCATTGTTTCCAGACTGTGACAATGTTGACTCCATAAACTTTTTAGGTACCATTGAAGTTTCCTCATATGCAGTCTCGCATACGGAATTAGTAAAATGCAGGATGCCATGAACCCCAAAGCTTGCAGAATTTGTCTTGCAGATAAAGTACAGTTTTGTACCTACCATAAATGTAGATGTTCGAGTGTTCATACTGCTGCAATCATCACACTTGGGTTACCCTGCCGTCAGGCGGTCCCGCAGTCAGCCAGAGTTCCAAAGTCTTGGTCGGGCGTCGGTTGCTGTCGCTTCTTCCCTGATGTCAGTGCGCCAGGGGTATACAAGATGCATCCGACGCCATTTTCTTCAGTTTTTCTTGCCCCAGATGTCAGGTGCCCTCAAGTAGGTAGGCAATACATATTGCTAATAAAACATATAAAAGAAATAAAAAGAATACCTTCAGTTACAAGCAAATACACCACAAAGGTTGTACAGGATAGAAAGGTATAGATAGGTCCAGCTAGGTCAGAGGGGATGGAGGGAGGGTAACATGGACTGCAGCAGTGTGAACACTCGAACATCTACATTTATGGTAGGTACAAAACTGTACTATGTTCATCGTGTTACACTGCTGCAGTCATCGCACTTGGGTTGAATCCCAAAGCTAAGGCTGGGCGGTGGTACTAAACAGGGTTTGGAGAATTAGTATGCCCTGCAGAACTGCAGTGGCAAAGCCAGCTCTGGTTTTTGAGTATAGAGGCAAGTGGTAGTGCTTGGTGAAGGTGTGCACTGAACTCCAAGTTGCAGCCTCCAAAATATCCTTGGTTGGTACCCCTCTGAGGAAGGCTGTTGATGTTGCTGTAGCTCTGGTAGAATGGGGCCAAATGTTACCAGGTACAGGTTTCCCATGGTGTGTGTAGCAGAAACGGATACAATGTCCTATCCATTTTGAAATGGTCTGTTTTGAGATGGTCTTTCCTTGTGATCCTGCAGCATAGGATACAAAGAGCTTGTCAGACTTTCTGAAAGCCTTAGTTTTATCCAAGTAGAAACGTAGTTGCCTGTGAATGTCCAAAGAGTGTAGGAGCCTTTCCCCTTTATTCTGGGGGTTTGGATAAAAGGTGGGCAAATGAATGGTTTGCTTTAGAGCCACACTGGATACCACCTTTGGCATAAAGGAAGGGTTAGTTCGTACAGCGACTCTGTCTTGACGAAAAACGATGAAAGGCTCCACTGCCATTAGGGCCTGTAGCTCTGAGACTCTCGTGCTGAAGTTATTGCTAGCAGCAGGGCAGTTTTCTATGATAGAAATTGTAAATCAGCTGTAAAAGCTGGTTCAAAGGGCGGTAGTGTAAGTTTTTCCAAAACAAAATTGAGATCCCAAGTTGGTGTTGGTGCTCTCCGGGGTGGTCTTATGTTCTTAGCCCCTCTGAGGTACTGTCTTAGTAATGGATGTGAAAATATAGGAGATCCGTGTTCTAATGAGTTGAAATAGCTGAGGCATGGATCTTAATTGATGAAAAGGAAAGGCCTTTGTGCAACATCTCAGTTAAATATTGCAGAATCTGAGGAATATTTGGGACAAGAGGATTTTGGCCTTTAGCCTGGTTCCAGGCGCAGAATCTTTTCCATTTGTCTGAATAGGCTTTCCTGGAGCTGGGCCTCCTGGCCTCCAGAATGACATCCATAACAGCTTTAGAGAGAAGTGCTGACTGGTTGTTTAGGTAATTTGCCATGCAGCCAGACTTAAAGTCTTGAGCTGGCTGTGTAGAATCTGATTGTTTTGCAGAGTCAGCAGGTGAGGAATTTGACGTAAAATCCATGGTGGGCTTTGAGCTATGTTCCTTAGTATTGGATACCAGTGTTGGCATGGCCAGTCTGGAGCAATGAGTATCATTTGTGGCCACTCTAATCTGGCTTTCAGCAACACCTTTGCCAGAAGAGGCAGTGGAGGAAAGGCATACACTGTTAATGTTTTCCAACTGAATGAGAAGGCGTCCACTTTCCAAGCTAGTGTGTGGTATTGTCCTTGTGCAAAATTTCCGTAGTTGGTAGTTTTGGGGAGAGGCAAACAGATCTATGTCTGGGCTCCCCCATTTTTGAGTTATCATTGTGAATACTTGTGGATCTAGTTTCCACTCATGAGGATCTATGATATTTCTGCTTAGGTCGTCTGCCAATGTGTTTTTCTTTCCTGGCAGGAATTGTGCTTGTAGTTGAACTTGGTAGGTCAGTGCTGTGTTCCACAAGGTCATTGCTTGCCTGCATAGGGGGTAGGAATGTGTGCCCCCTTGTTTATGTACGACATCACTGTGGTGTTGTCCGTCTTTATTAGGAGTTGTCCCGGATGTAGGAGGTCCTTGAAAGCTGTTAGGGCATTTTGTACAGCTAGCATCTCTTTTTGATTGATGTGTAAATGCATTTGATCTGCAGACCATTTGCCCTGAATACACTATCCTGCCATGTATGCTCCCCAGGCATAATCCGATTCATCTGTTATTGTTTGCCTGGCTGTGGGTAAGGTAAAAGGCTGACCCTTGTTGAGGTGACATGCCTGAGCCCACCATAGGAACTCCTGTTGAAGGCAGGGAATGAGTGGTATTATTGTTTCCGTGCTGTGGCCGTGTTGAGTCCATACACTTTTCAGGTACCACTGTAATTTCCTCATATGCAGTTTGGCATATGGCATTAGTAGTATGCAAGATGCCATGAATCCCAAGGCCTGCAGAATTTTTCTTGTAAGGAGTTGGGTCTTTGCTGCCATCATTTTGAAGTACTGAGTCAGTTGTTCTTGCTTGTCTGGCGTGAGATAAGCCATCTAGGCCATTGTATTTAAGCTGGCACCCAGGAATATTATGTCTTGTGAGGGCACAGGTTTTGACTTCTTTTCGTTTACTGTATACCCTAGGCAACTTACAAACGCCAGATGCTTTAAAAGAAGGTCCTTGCTTTCTGCTTGAATAAGGCAGTCATCCAGGTATGGATATATTTGAATTCCTCTTTGTCTGCAGTATGCAATTACTGGTGCCAGGCATTTTGTGAAGACCCTGGGCGCAGTAGATAAGCCAAAGGGTAGTGCAGAGAATTGGTAATGAGTTGAACCTGCTATAAATCGGAGGTATCTTCTGCAATTGTCTGATAGGGACATGCAGGTATGCCTCCTTGAGGTCCAACGTTACTAGCCAAGCCTTCTTGTCCAGCATGGGAAGAAGTTGTTGTAGTGTGAGCATCTTGAATTTGGGCACTTCCAGGTATGTGTTTAGAATTGAAAGGTCCAGAATGGGTCTCCAGGCTTTGTCCTTTCGGGGAACTAAAGAGAGTCTTGAGTAAAATCCTTGTCCTTGCTCCTGTGTAGGAACCCATTGAATGGCTCTCATGTCCATGAGAGCTGTAATTTGTCTTTGAGCCTCTGCCCATTGATTTGGTGGCAGGTTTGGCATTCCTTTTATCCTTGGTAAAGTGTGAAAGTGGAACCTGTATCCTTGAGATACAATATTTAAGACCCATTTGTCTTTTGTGATGATGTGCCAGTTGCCTGCAAAAAGTGCTAGTTTTCCTCCCAAGGGGGCTGCCAAGAGGGATTTGCTTGGCAGTCTGAGGGGTAAGTCATTGTGTTTGTCTTCTGATAGTTTGAGACCCGTCTTCTCCTCCTTTCTGGGTTGTGGCACCCCATTGTCAAGGCTTGTAAGAGCCTTGTGGCTGACCTCTGCCCCTTGGGCGTCTGTATTTGCCCCTCTGTGGTCTGTCAGAAGTTGGAAAGGACCAGTTTTTGGTTGGCCAATTTCTGCTGAAACGAGGGGGTTGAACCTGTAGAAAATCCTTGACCGTCTGCATAGATTTTGCCTTATCCTCCATTTTCTTTAAAACCTCTTCTGCTTTTACACCAAATAAAACATCCTGCTGTAAAGGTGCATCCAATAACTTTGCTTTAACATGATCAGGTAAAGTTTGCTCTTTTAACCAAGCATGCCTACGAATGACTGACGCTGTCACTGCTGCTCTACAAGGAGCTTCCAATGAATCAAATCCACATTGCAAAGTATGCTTTCCCACTTGTTCAGCTGCATGCAACAAATCTTGAATATCCTTGTAATCAGGCTGCTCTGTATGACTGATCATTTTTTGTTTTAATTGAAACATCAAATATTGTTGATATTTCAGCATGTGAAACTGGCAATTTAAGACCCTCATAGCTAGAGTAGCTGAGGTATATACTTTCTTTCCCCATCTGTCTAGTGCTCTAGAATCCCTTTCAGAGGGTACAGGATTTTTTAGCAATAGAGGCCTTAACCCCTCTGGGGCCCTGGGAAATGGTTTCTGGGTCAGCAACAGGACTTTTATATAGGAATTTGTGTGAGTCAGGGACTCTGTAGTATCTGTCTGGTTTGGCTGGTGCAGGAGGTAGTGAATCTGGGTTAAGGCTAGATTCTGAATAAACATCATCCACAATGTCTAACACGGGTGGAATAGCAAGTGGTCTGTGCTGGGGTAGTAAAAGGAACTCTCGGAGCCTTTTCTTAGAATCAGAGTAATCCTGGCCTTCGCAGTGGAAATGTTCCCTCATGGTATCTAAAGTTTCCCCAAAAGAGTAGTCTTCTGGGGGAGATGCTGAAGGAATAGACTCTTCAGCATCAGAGTCTTCATAAGGGGGAAAAGAGTATTCCTGTTCCTCACAAGAATATGAGGAAATGGAAACCTGGTCAGACGAAGCATAGTCCTCCTCCTGTCTAGGCCTTTTGTCAGGAGGGGGATGGGAACCCCTGATTAGGGTAATTAAGTCTTCAGCCATCTTAAGCATCTGTTTCTTAGGCATGGGGCCTTGAACTGGAGACTGCTGTACAAGCTTCTTTCCTTTTAAAGGAGTTTACAGCTTTGCATAGGAGTTAATAGTAAGTGTAGTCGGTCTGAAGACACCTTCTGCAACTGAAGGCATTTCAACTGCATTGGAATCCCCTTCAGCCATTGAGTCAGAAGGGCTTAAAGATAAAGGCTCTGGAGGCCCAGCAATCTCCGCTTGGGAGTAGGATGCAGCCTGGGGTTCTAAATCAGCGGTCAGGGGCTGCGTAGGCACCTCACTGAAAACCGGAGAACCGGCGACTGGCCTAGCAGAGGCCTCAGAGTCTGGTTTGGGTCTCAGCTGCCTGTCCTTATCTTTGCGTTTTTTATGCATCCCGGTCGACGGTTGCTCCGACGGCATGGTATAATTAAATTTTCTACCAAAATAATGTCGGGCGAAATCAAACAGACGTTTAATAGTTCGTTTGTTAAACCTAGCACAAAACCGACAACCTGTGACGTTGTGGTCTGGGCCTAGGCAAGGAATACAATAAGAATGAAAATCCTTATGAGGTATTTGCTTCCCACAAGAAATGCAATTATTAACTTTCTGACATCGGACTGAGGCAAGAAAAGGTTCCCCAATGGGGTACTTACCTTTATTGAAGACTTCGGTCTGAAATTCGATTTGAAAATCTCAGGAGTCGGCCGACCGGCACTTGCGAACTGCTTCTGCTTCGGGCACCGTGCGGCAAGAAAGACTGAAGAAAATGGCGTCGGATGCATCTTGTATACCCCTGGCGCACTGATGTCAGGGAAGAAGTGACAGCAACCGACGCCGGACCAAGACTTTGGAACTCTGGCCGACTGCGGGACCTCCTTTCGGCAGAATAACCCAAGTGTGATGACTGTAGCAGTGTAACACGATGAACATAGTACAGTTGTGTACACCTACCATAAATGTAGATGTTAGAGTGTCTTCACTGTTGCAGTCATGACTGTAGGGTTCTCCCCTGCCGGCAGGCAGTCCTCGGTCGGCCAGAATCCCAAAGTCTGGGTCCGGCGTCAGCTGTTCAACCATGCTCCCTGACGTCAGAGCGCCAGGAGTACAAAGCTGACAGCCGACGCCATCTTCTCCAGTTTTTCTTGCCCCAGATGTCAGGAGTCCCAAAATGAGAAAGGTCCCATATCCTTTGCAAATACACCTCAGAAGAATGGTGAAAAAAGGAACCATACAAAAGTAAAAATAAGAAGGGACTGGAGGGAGGGAAACCCAGACTGCAACAGTGAAGATGCTCGAACATCTACATTTATGGTAGGTGTACACAACTGTACTATGTTCATTGTGTTTCACTGCTGCAGTCATGACTGTAGGGTAGAATCCCAAAGCTGAAAGAAAGGGAGGTGGTCATAAAGAAGAAGGGGCGGCTAAAAGGCCCTGCAAGACTGCAGAGGCAAAGCCTGCCCTAGACTTAGAGTAGAGAGGTAAATTGTAGTGCTTAGAAAAAGTATGCACTGAACTCCAAGTTGCAGCTTCCAAAATGTCTTTGGTAGGAACTCCCCTGAGGAAGCCGCAGAAGTGGCAGCAGCTCTGGTGGAATGAGTCCGTATACTGCCTGGGATTTGCTTTCCATGGTGTGAATAACAAAATCTGATTCCATGAGCAATCCATTTAGAAATGGTCTGTTTTGAAATGGCTTTACCTTGGGAACTTGAAGCATAAGAAACAAACAATTGTTCTTATTTTCTGATGTCCTTGGTTCTGTCCAGGTAAAAACGCAGTTGTCTGTGTACATCCATGGAATGTAAGATCATTTCCCCTTTATTTTGAGGAGTAGGGAAAAAAGTTGGCAAGTGGATAGTTTGGTTTAAGGACACTTTGGAAACCAACTTAGGCATGAAGGTAGGATTAGTCCTCAAAGACACCCTGTCTTGATGAAAAATAATATAAGGTTCCACAGCCATAAGAGCTTGTAACTCTGAAACTCTCCTGGCAGAGGTTAGGGCTAACAGGATAGCTGTCTTCCAAGATAAAAACTTGATGTCAGAAGAGGCAGCAGGCTCAAAAGGAGGCAAGGTTAGTTTTTCCAAAACATAGTTGAGATCCCAAGCAGGAATGGGAGGAGATCTAGGAGGTCTCAAGTTCTTAGCTCCTCTGACAAACTGTCTCATGAGCTGGTGGGAAAAGATTGGAGGGTCTGTATTATAATGAGCAGAAATAGCAGAGGCATGTATCTTAATGGAAGAGAAAGAGAGACCCTTATGTAAGAGATCTGTCAAGTAAAGTAAAATTAAAGGAATGTTCGGAAGAAGAGGATCAGAATCCTGAGCCTGCATCCAGGAACAAAATCTTTTCCATTTTCCTACATAAGATTTTCTAGTGCTAGGACGTCTGGCTTCTAAAATGACATCCATAACCTGCCTGGGTAGGAAAGAAGAAATCAAAGGCCCTGGATTAACCAGGCCGCCAGGCTGAGAGTTCTGACATGACAGTGTAGAACCTGACCCTGATGTTGGGATAGAAGGTTCGGAGACTGAGGTAAAAATCCAAGGGGGCTCCAGACACAGGTTTTTTAGAGTTGGGTACCAAAACTGTCGAGGCCAATTTGGGGTCAGCAAGATTATCATCTTGGGGTTGTCCTGTTTTTTCTTTAATAATACCCGTGGAAGAAGAGGAAGAGGCGGAAAAGCATATCCCGAGAGGTTCCTCCAATTGAATGATAGGGCATCCACTTTCCAAGCTTCTTTGTGGAAAGTCCTGGTGCAAAACTTCTGTAGTTGATGATTGAGATGGGATGCAAAGAGGTCTATGTGAGGACATCCCCAGACTGCTGTTATCATCCTGAATATTTTGGTGTCCAACATCCAATCGTGTGGATCCGAAAGGTTTCTGCTCAGACTGTCTGCCAGGAAGTTTTGCTTCCCTGGTAGAAACTGAGCTTGAAGGTCTAGATTGCAAGCTAGAGCTGTGTTCCATAGATCCATGGCTAGTCTGCAAAGGGGGTAGGAATGAGATCCCCCTTGCTTGTTTATGCACCACATAACTGTGGTGTTGTCTGTCCATAATAGTAGTTGTCCTGGTTGTAAAAGATTCCTGAAGGCCATTAGAGCTTTTTGAACGGCTAACATTTCCTTTAAATTGATATGCAGGTGCTTCTGATCCTTTGTCCAAAGGCCCTGCAGACAGTTTCCCTGAAAATGGGCTCCCCAAGCATAATCCAAGGCGTCCGTGGTTAGAATCTGAGTGGCAGGAGGCAGATAGAAGGGTTTCCCTTTGTTTAGAGTACATGCCCTGGACCACCAAAGAAATTCCTTTTGAAGGCAAGGCAGGACGGAGATCAGTATGTCTAAACTGTGGCAATGCTGAGACCATACCCTTTTTAGGTACCACTGTATTTTCCTCATGTGTAGTCTTGCATATGGTACGAGAAGGATGCAGGAGGCCATGTAACCCAAAGCCTGCAGGAATCTCCTTGCAGATAGCTGAGTTAACGTTGCCAAGGTCTTGAAAGTTGAAGCCAGCTGTAATTGTTTTTCGGATGTCAGAAATGCCATCTGGGTTGTGGTGTTTAGAAGAGCACCCAGAAAAGTTATCTGTTGTGAGGGTGTCAAATTTGACTTTTTTATGTTTACAGAGAATCCCAGGAACTTGAGGAGGTTCTGTACAAATTCTAGATGCTGGAGTAAGACATCCTTGCTGTCTGCCTGACTTAGACAATCGTCCAGATAAGGGTAAATTTGAATTCCCTTGAGTCTGCAGTAAGCTACTACTGGAGCCAGGCATTTGGTGAAGACCCTGGGCGCAGTAGACAATCCAAAGGGCAGCGCAGAGAATTGAAAGTGCCTCGATCCGGCTTTGAACCTGAGGTATTTTCTGCGTTCCTGCCTGATGGGAATGTGTAAATATGCCTCCTTTAAATCCAAAGTTACCATCCATGCAACTTTGGACAGCATTGGAAGTAGCTGCTGAAGAGTAAGCATCTTGAATTTTGGAATCTCTAGAAAGGTGTTCAAGACTGACAGATCCAGAATGGGTCTCCATGAGTTTTGCTTCCTTGGGACTAGAAAGAGCCTTGAGTAAAAACCCCGTCCCATCTCTGAAAGTGGACCCAGTTCTATTGCTTTCATGGCCAAAAGAGCTTCCACCCGGTTTAAGGCCTCTGTCCATTGATGTTTTGGAAGGTCTGGCCATCCACTTGGCCTTGGCAGGGTATGAAAATGGAATTTGTAACCTCTTAAAACCACATCCAGAACCCACTTGTCTTGGGCTATACGAGTCCAATTTTGATAAAAGAGAGAGTTTTTTCCTCTGAGAGGGGCTTCCAGGCAAGAAGTTCCTGCAGCCCAACAGAGGGAGTCATTGAGTTTGTTTCCTATGAGTTTGTGATCTGTCCTCTCCTCCCCTAGGGGTGGAAGCAGTCCACTGTCTTGGTCTATAAGAAGCTTGTGTTTGGGGCCTTCCTCTGGAGCGTCTATATCTACCCCTCTGAGGCCTGTCTGAAGTGGGAAAGGACCAATTTTTAGAAGGCCAATTCCTGCTAAATCTTGGTGGCTGTACTTCTAAAAAACCTTTAACTGTTTGCATGGATTTCGCCTTATCCTCCATCTTTTTAATCACCTCTTCAGCTTTTGATCCAAACAAAACATTATGCTGAACAGGAGCATCCAATAATTTAGCTTTTACTTGTTCTGGCAAATTTTGTTCCTTTAGCCATGCATGCCTTTTAATGACTGTGCCGGAGGCAGCAGGCCTACAAGAAGCCTCCAAGGCATCAAATCCACAGTGTAAACCATGCTTCCCAACTTGTTCAGTGGCATGCAATAAGTCATGTAATTCCTTATCTGCACAGGCAGAAATGGAAGTAAGCTTTTGTTTTAAAACAGACAAGAGAAATTGCTGGTATTTCAGCATATGAAACTGACAGTTTAAAGCCCTAATGGACAAAGTAGCAGAAGTGTACACTTTTTTGCCCCATCTTTCTAAAGATCTAGAATCCTTTTCAGTGGTAATGGGATTTTTGGCAGAAGCGGCCTTAACTCCCTTAGGACCCTGAGAAATGGTTTCAGGGTCAGCAGAAGGGTTCTTGTATAAAAACTGGTGGGAATCAGGAACCCTGTAATATCTATCAGGCTTAACAGGAGCAGGAGGAAGAGAGTCAGGGGTTAGGTTAGCCTCTGAAAAAGCATCATCCACAATATCCAAAACAGGAGGAAGAGCCATGGGTCTATGTTGGGGGAGAAGAAGAAAATCCCTTAGTCTTTTCTTAGATTCCGAATACTCCTGTCCTTCCCAGTGGAAATGTTCCCTCATTTCATGCAAAGTTTTCCCAAAAGAGAAATCCTCAGGAGGAGAAGCTGAAGGAATGGATTCCTCAGCATCAGAATCCTCATAAGGAGGGAAAGAATATTCCTGGTCAGAAGAAGAAACTGAAGAAACAGAAGCCTGATCAGAGGAATCATAATAAACATCCTGCCTTGGCCTTTTATCTGGAGGGGGATGAGAACCCCTAATCATAGTAAGTAAATCCTCCGCCATCTTGAGTAACTGTTTCTGTGACTTGGGAGCCAGTTCAAAAGAGGCCTGTGTTGCAGTCTTTGCTTTAGGAGTCTTTGCCTTTGTCTTTGCCTTTATTAGAAGCGGAGTAGGCCTGAAAACCCCTTCGGAAGCCGGTACCTGCACAGCGGCTCCGGACCCATCCGAAGGAGCATTGTCCGAAGGTCCTGCAATAGAAATATTTAAAAGCCTGGTTGGCTCCTCATGAGAGTCCGTTTCGGCCATCGGTTCTGAAATGGCCGACGACAGGGGCTGCAAAAGCACCTCACTGACCACGGCCGAACCTGAAGCTGGCTCAGCTTGTGCGCTATCACCAGATTTGGACCTCGGAGGCCTGTCTTTATCCTTGCGACGTTTGTGAACTCCGGTAGCCGGAACCGTATCCGACGACATTTTGTAGTTAAAGCGTCTACCGAAGTAATGAAAAGCAAAATCGTACCTTCGTTTAATTGTACGTTGATTGAATCTAGCACAAAACCGACAACTAGCTACGTCGTGATCAGGGCCTAAGCAAGGAATACAGTAAGAGTGAAAATCCTTATGAGGTATTTGCTTCCCACATGAAATACAATTAACTTTTTCTGACATCGGACTGGAGCAAGAAAAAGTTTCCCCAACGGGGAGAAGAAAGTCTTCGGAGTGAAGTTTATCAGAAAAAAATCGTCAGGAGTCTGCCGACCGGCACTTGCGAACTGCTATCACCGCACGGCAAGAAAGACTGGAGAAGATGGCGTCGGCTGTCAGCTTTGTACTCCTGGCGCTCTGATGTCAGGGAGCATGGTTGAACAGCCGACGCCGGACCCAGACTTTGGGATTCTGGCCGACCGAGGACTGCCTGCCGGCAGGGGAGAACCCTACAGTCATGACTGCAACAGTGAAACACGATGAACATCTGGGTTTTTGTTGCCATTTGTTTGAATTATGTTGTCACAGTTGCCTTTGTTTGTCTGGCGTGAGGGTAAGCCATCTGGGCAGTTGTATTCAAGCTTGCACCCAGGAATGTAATTTGAAAGGGTACCAGTTGTGATTTATTTTCGTTTATGGTGTACCCTAGGCATGCTAGAAGCCTTATTACGAACGCAATATGCTGAAGAAGAGTGTCCTTGTCCTCTGCTTGAATGAGACAATCGTCCAGATAAGGATAAGTTTGAATGCTTCATTGTCTGCAGAATGCCATTACTGGTGCCAGGCACTTTGTAAAGACCCTGGGCACAGTAGATAAGCCAAAGGGCAGTGCAGAGAATTGGTAATGCAAGAAACCTGCGTTGAAGCAGAGGGATCTTCTGCACGATTCCCTTATTGGGATATGCAGGTATGCCTCAAGTCTAGAGTCACTAACCAAGCATTTCTGCCTAGCATAGGCAGCAGCTGTTGTAAAGTCAGCATTTTGAATTTTGGAATGCCCAGGAATGTGTTCAAAATCGACAAAATGGACGCCATGAATTGTCTTTTCTGGGTACCAGGAAAAATCTTAAATAAAAACCTTGTCCTTTTTCTTGTACCGGTTGAATAGTCCCCATATCCATGAGGGACAGGACTTATTTCTGGGCCTCTGCCCACTAGTTTTGTGGCAGATCCGGCCATCCATTTGGAATTGGCAAAGTATGGAAATGAAATCTGTACCCCTGGGATACTATGCTCAATACCCACTTGTCCTGGGTAATTAACTGCCAATTTTGAGCATGAAGTGCTAGTTTCCCCCCAAGGGGGCTGCCAAAAGATAAGTGCTTGGTGATGGTAGAGGAAAGTCACTGAGACTGCTTACTGTAGGGCTGTGCTTTGCTTCCTCCAGACTTGGAGGTGGAGGCACCCCATTGCTTTGACCTGTATGAACCCTGTGATTGGCATCTGGAGCCTTTTGAGCACCTGGATTTGCCCTGAGCGGCTCTGCTGGACACAGGAAAGGATAATTTTTAGTAGGCCAGTGCCTACTAAACCTGGGTGGCTGCACTTGCAAGAAATCTTTTACAGTTTGCATAGATTTAGCTTTGTCTTCCATTTTCATTAAAACCTCTTCTGCCTTATTACCAAACAGAGTATCATGCTGCAAAGGAGCATCCAACAATTTAGCTTTAACATAAGGCAGATTTTGCTCCTTGAGCCAGGCATGCCTTCTAATCACAGATCCAGTAATGGCAGCCCTACAAGAGGCCTCCAAGGAATCAAAACCACATTGCAAAGTATGCTTTCCAACTTATTCTGCTGAATGCAATAATTCCTGTAACTCTCTATTTTCCACACAATCAGAAATCAACATCATTTTCTGTTTCAGTAAGCCCATAACATGCTGTTGATATTTAAGCATATGAAACTGGCAGTTTAAAGCCCTGATTGCCAAGGTTGCAGACGTATAAACCTTCTTACCCCATCTATCCAGCGCCCTGGTATCTCTATCAGAAGGAGTAGGGTTTTTGGCTGTAGAGGCCTTTACACTCTTGGGACCCTGAGAAATAGTCTCAGGATCAGCAGCAGGATTTTTGTAAATAAATTTGTGGGAGTCAGGAACCCTGTAATATCTGTCTGGCTTACTAGGAGCCAGAGGCAGGGAATCAGGAGCCATGCTCGATTCCGAGAACACATCATCCACAATGTCTAATACAGGAGGTATTGCCAAAGGTCTATGCTGAGGAAGAAGGAAATCCCTCAGCCTCTTTTCTGATTCAGAGAAGTCCTGACTCTCCCAGTGAAAATGTTCCCTTAAAGTATGCAAAATCTCTCCAAAAGAATAATCCCCAGGAGGAGATGCAGATGGAATGGATTCCTCTGCATCAGAATCCTCATAGGTTGGAATAGAAAATTCCTGATCAGAAGAGGAATCAGAAGAAATGGAAACCTGATCTGAAGATTCATAATCAGTGCCTTGCCTAGGCCTCTTGGCAGGGGTGTGTGTGTGTGTGGGGGGGTTGGGAACCCCTGATCAAGGTAATTAAATCCTCAGCCATTTTGATCATCTGTTTTTTAGGCATAAGGGCCTGAGCACGTGGCTCATGCATCAGTTTTTTAGACACAGAAGTTGTTTTTGACCTTGTTTTTGTTGATGGCGTCAGTTTAATATAAAAATGTTGAGGCCTGAAAACACCCTCAAAAGCCGGTGCCTGCTCAGTGGCTCCGGACCCATCCAAGGGAGAGACATCCGTGGGTTCAATACTCTGAGATACTCGCGGCATACCGGACTCCAAATGGGTCTCGGTAGAGGCCTGCGACTCAAAAGTAGCGGGTATCAGGGGCTGCAAAAGCACCTCACTAAGTACCAGCGACTGGCTTAGGAGAAGCTTCGTCGTCGGTTTTGGACCTTAGTCTGTCTCTGTCTTTGCGTTTTTTATGAACTCCGGTAGTCAGATTGCTAACCGACGACATTTCAGGATAATTACATCTTGAACCAAAATATTTAGAAGCAAAAATATACAGACGCTTAATAGTGCGTTGGTTAAATTTAGCACAAAACCGACAGCAAGGCACGTTGTGATCTGGGCCTAGGCAAGGAATAGAGTACAAATGAAAATCCTTATGAGATATTTGCTTCCCACAAGTAATGCAATTATTAACTTTTACTGACGTCGGTAAGGAGCAATAAAATGTTTCCCCAATGGGGTACTTAGCTTTAGTTTAAAGACTTCGGTTCTGAAACTTGAATACGAAAATTTCAGGAGTCGGCCGACCGACACTTGCGAACTGCTTCTGCTTCGGGCATCGCACGGCAATAACGACTGCATAAAATGGCGTCGGCTACATGTTTTATACCTCTGACGACCTGACGTCATGGAAGTGGAGACAGCAACCGACGCAGGACCCAAGACTTTGTTATTCAGGCCGACTAAGGGCAACCTGCCAGCAGATTACCCAAATGTAATGACGGCAACACTGAAACACAAAGATCAGCAGCAGAAAGTCTGGCAGAATCCATCTACAGGAGCTCATAACACCTCTTCTGAACCTCAGAAACCTGGGCACAACCCCATTTAAAAAAACGCCATCATTCCAGATATTGTGACCCCAAAAGAAACTTCCTCGAAGGGAATGTCAGAACTAGTCGATTCCTCTTCCTTAGACACATTCTAAAGGAGAGAGAATCTGAGATAAGTAAGGGGTTCCTCATCTGAATTCACCACCTTCTCAGAGGAATCCTGTTCCCTTGATCTTTTAAGGATAGATGACCAACAGGGGAGCTGGAATAGAAACTTCCTGATGAGGTTTCAAAGCCATTAAAGCATTAAAAACACCTGAGTGAAATTCTGCCATTCACTCTGTGGATCTTTAGGAGCTGAAGAAATATTCTTAGTCTTCTGATTTTTCAAGGGGACGTCCACCTTACAGAACTTAAAAGGCTCAGACCCCAGATGACATTCAATTGTAGTAGTCAGGACTTCTTCTCTGACCAAAATTTGAGGAACACCCCTTAGGCCCCTCGGAAATCATCAGCAGTTTCACTTGAACATCAGACGCGGACATCTGCAAGGCCTTCAAGAACGTGGTCAAGGTTGGATCCATGTCGGCCTCTGAAACGGTCGTGGCAGAAGAATCCAAAGTGGAGCTGGGCAATCCTCTGGGCTTTCACTCGCCACAGGAGGGATGCCCACTGGACGGTGAATCTGGCCTAGACTTCTTGGCCTTCTTCACCGATAGCTGACCCTCGGAGTGGGAAGTTCCTTCCGTTGCGTCTTTAGCCAAGAGCTTAAAATGTCGATTCTTCAAATACAAGGCCAAAGAAGACAGCAGACTATTAAGGGTCTTAGGAACAAAGGCCTGACAAATTCAGCAAGATGTATGGTCGTGGGAAGCGCAGAGACAAAACAAGCACTGCTCGTGATGGTCTTTATGGGGAATCTGCCTTCCACACTGGCATTTATCTTTCTTGAATGACATGAAACCCCACAAGCAACAAAAATAAAAGGAAAAGATAAGATACAAAAATCCCAACAGGACACTTATCTGAAACTGCTTGGAGAACCAGCAATGGAACGGGCATCCAGACCAATGATCCAGAGATGATGTTCGGACTGGCAGCATAGCAGTTCTGAGGATGGTACGTTCGTTGCTTTTATACCCTACACCACGTGAGGAGCATATGTGTGACGTATGGCATACCTTAAAGCAATCTAAAGGCTTTGGTATACTCGCTTGACATCGGGCTGCCCTTTGCAGTGGATCTCTACTGTAATGAATACTGCAATAGTGAAATGGAAGGACATGTTACTAAAACACTTAAGTGAGGAAGAAGGGGTAACGGGTTGCAAAATGACAACATTTTAAACTTGGGCAATATCGCAAGTTGATTTAGGAAAGAAAGATCCAGAACTGGTCCTCCTGGAATTTTCTTTGGCACCAGAAACCTTCTTCAATAAAAACCTTACCCTGCCTGGGAATGAAATATGCAAAACTGGTCCCCTGGAATTTTCTTTGGCATCAGAAACCTACAATAAAAACCTTACCCTGCCTGGGAAGGAAGGACCGTCTCTATTACTCCCAGGAACAATATATGTTTAAGAAAAGGAGGGAACAGAGAAGTTTGGTCTGGTACATGAGGATAAACTACCTGGAAGGGAAAAATTTCCTCCCATTGTCATCTGTAACCATGTGAAATGATGTTCAGATCCTATTTGTCTGAAAATATCTGCTACCAGAGAAAGAAATTGAGTCAGACTTTCTGGAAGAGATAAGAGATTGCCAGGGTGGAAAGGCAGTAGGACACAGTCCCCTTACATAGTCATTTTAACTTGACTGTCCTTTGCTTTTGGAGGGAGGGGCATGGCCCTGCTTTCATCTGGAGCCTCCATGTAATTGCATTTTGAAAATCTGCATACCAGCATTTTGCAGAGACTTTTTTTTTTTTTTGCCAAGTTGGACGAAGGAATAGAGAATCCCTTAGAATATTAGGGCTGAAAAAACCTGACAGACTCCTTGAATCAGTTTATCTTCTCATCCAAGTTTGGTAACCCCCCTACAGCACAGGGTCCGAACACTAACTCTGTCCACAGGAAAATTTAAAATCTCATTTTTAAATCTTCTGGGAGGTTCAGAGAAAACAGACAGGCAAACTTCCTCAAAACAGAACCTATGGCCACAACCTTGTAAGTAGCATCTACAAAATCAGAGAAACAGTTTAAAGAGTGAATAGTAACCTGTGAAATGGAAGAATCTAAAATCGCTCAAAGCAGATTTTTTCTTCACAAGAAGGAACAGCAGATACACTTTTTTCCCATACCTTCCTGCAGTTTTACCATCCTTATCAGACAGGAAAGGGTTGGAATTAACTAAATGTTTAGCAGCACCTGGATTAGCTAAAGCTGTTGAGTCAGGTCTAGGATGAATGCATAAAAACTTGAAAGACTGAGGAACTTTATACCATCTTTCTGCTGTCAAGAAGCAGTAAATGACTATCAGGGTAGTTACAGGCTGTGACAATCACATACTCAAATGCTTACAGCACTGGGAAGATGGGGGAAGGTTCTGGAAATTCCACTTGTTACAGGCCATAGTATTTTCTGAGGGATTGAGAAACCTCAGCGGTCTCCTACTGGAAACAATGGCACAGTCTGGAAATTGTCTCAAGAGAAAGAATCCCCTCACAAGGAGATTCAGATGCCCATGCTCTAATCAGTCTGAATAGGGAATCTGAGGAGAAAACCCTGCATCTCTCCCTTTCATCTTCCTGTCCAGATTCAGAATCATGAACTTATACAGGAAAAAAGGAATCTGTTTCCTTTTACCAGAAAACCATCTAATAGGAAGGGTCAATAGTACCAACCAACAAGACCCTAAGCCAGGCTTAATAAACTACTCCTGTTCACAGAAACATGTGCAGAAGTACACAAACGTTTAGCTTTTCATTATTTTTGACAGGAACATTTGGGCAAACAAATTTATGTCAGTAACAGCTTCCCCAGGCATAGGCACAACATTCTGAATGAACAGCGGTATCTTACCTGTCCCTTCTCCCAAGACCAACAAGAGTCTCTCTCTCTCTTGCTCAGCCACTGAGGGGACCACAACAACCACAGGGGATGTGGCTAACAGTCAGTCCATACTGGTGGTAGGTGCTACACTAGAGGAATCTGGGGAAAAAGATGAGTGATCTGAGGAACAGAGATTTAGCCACAACAGAGTCAATGACCTGTGGCTGAGTCAAACTGCTAGTCTGCTGTGGTGGCAAAGGCAGTTTGCTTAACTTTTTCTTTTTGTGTCTGGAAAAGTGATCAACTGTGGGACCTGTAGTTTGTTCCATGGTCATGCTGAAAATAGTCTCTCTTTCCCAGGAAACTATGGAGCACATGTCCAGTAAATGTAAAGCCCCTAAAAGTCACTTTTCCCAAGCAAAAACACAGTGAAAAGCATTTTAATACACTTTGCCAACTCCATAAAGTAAAATAAACAGTTCCTCCACAGAAAAAAATAGATTTAAAATGTTTTAACAACTTTTAAACTGAAAAAAAGTGTGATCCCTTTTAAACATACAGTTAAGTCTTGTGACGGTCAGTTAAAAACAAACTCCTAGTCAAAAAATAATGTTTACTTTCCCGGTTAGGAAGCTTAATAGTAAAAATTAAATGTGGATGGTATTTTTCACCAAAACAGAATTTATCTGCACATCAATGAACAGCATAAACAGATCATTAACCCTAGAAACCGCAAAGAGGACCACTCTCCAACAGCAGGAAAGTTTTGAAGAGCTTAGCGCCCAAACCTGAATTTTAGACAGTTCAGCTTGAGATTTCTAATGATTTGGGCACATGGAAGATGCCTTTAAGCTTTGAAAGCTGGTCAGCTGTTACATCCTTGGCAGTATATAACTCATATAAACTAAGGTTACTGCAAAAGCAATCAGTATAATGATCATCCTCCTTTTAACTATTTCAAATTTTTGTTCATAACATTCCATTTTAATTTTTTTACTGATAATAATATTCAAAGAATGCCCTCATTACTTCAAAGAGCAATAGGCCTGTGAATTACTATAACAAGGTATAGCAGGGTAAGCACAATCTTTGGGCAGCAAAAACACAGAGGAAGAAATAGAGAGAAAGGGAGGCACAATGCATATTAGAATCACTTCCCCCAAATTGCCATGTCTTGAGACTGCAGCTTTCACATGCCAAAGTGATGTTACATTGCTTAAAAAAAAGATCAAGTCAGGAGCGGACATCTGTCTGTAACTAAACCCCCATGAATTTAATTCCTGAAGCAGTGATCCTTATGATGCTCATTATGCTACATAGTGGAAAAAAATGACCAGGTAACAAGCAAGGTTTCTGTGAAGTTAGAACAAACAACTAGGTTTTAAAATGATGAATGTCCATTAATTTAGTCAGTCAATGTTTAAAAAGAAAAGTTCTAATGTCAGGTTGAAGACTTCAAAATTTTACTCATCCAGCCCCCTATTCAACACTTCTAGATGAAACTAACTATTTTGCCACTATATAAAGAGCTTTGTAGATGTTCCTTCTAGTTACCCACTTGACCTTCAACTAATGCATTAATTATTTATTTTAAATAAATATTTGTGACAGATATAAGCTTAGACCTACCCAGCCCTGTCTTCTACTGATTACCAACTGAGACATGGAATCAAGAGGTAACATGGATCCAGAAAGCAAAGCAAAAACCACCGCCATCCAATATCATGTGTCTAATACATTAAGAAAATCTCTGACTGCACCCATCTGACAGCATCCTGCTGAATATGTTGCTCTGTTGAGAGAATCTGTACGAGTTCTTTAAGCATAAATGTATTTTCAGTTACATGGACTGTACTCAAATGATGTAATCATGCTCTTGAAATTCTATCTACATAAGAATGACAACTTACATGTCTCTGTTCATCTTAAGGAGCAGTGAAATTACTTCAACTTTGACAATAACACAGTTAAGTAGAAAAAATTGAGTGTCAAAGATTTTATAGGAAGAAATATAAAAGATGATTATCTACAGCAGCGTTTCCGAAACTGTGGTCTGCGGAAAAAGGAAACTGCGCCGCCCAGCACAGTCAACTTTTAAAAAAAAAAAAAAAAAAAAAAGAGAGAGAGAGAGAGACACTTTCCTGTCTGTAGCTAAGCTTCTTAATTTCCGCGATTGTGGCTAAACAGCTACTTGCCCTGAGTTTTTAGACAAGATAACAAAGATAAACTTCTGCGTTTGCAGCTCACACTGAGCAGCTGCTCACTTGCCCTGTATTTTTTGCCTAGCAGTTAGAACTTGGAGGAAAATTTCAACAACTCTTCTGTTCCCTCCAAGTAAGTTCCTTGATTTATGATGGCCGCTGCTAATGGAAATTACTGCCAAGGTGACACTGACAATCTTGTGGAAAGACCCTGCCCTGAAGGTATTTATATTTTAATCCATGTTTAAATAAAAAGGAGGGTAGCTGTCAAATATCCAGATTTGTGCCTCATTTGGTCTGTTTCTCATAATCCGTGGTCAATCGTTTTGGACTGAAGACAGAAAATAATGGCAGACGTTTGCGCTTCAGACTTCATATCCTTCAGAAAATTCATACTAATGCAAAACTTGTGGTTCTGGCAACTTTTTAAGTTTGAAGAGCAACATTTAAAATGTGTCCTTAGTTTTGACCCTCTGTCGCCCTCCCCATTATGACAAGCTTTATCCAGATTTTTTTGTGCTGAACAGGTTGAGAAGTACAGTGTGTGTGTGTGTGTGTGTGAGGAGGCAGATAGGTGCGTGTGTGTGTGTGTAAAGAGGGAGAGATACAGATAGGGGTGTGTGTGTCTATGTAAAGAGGGAGAGAGGCAGATAGGTGTGTGTGTATTGAGGTAGATAGGTGTGTGTGTGTGTGTGTGTGTGTGTGTGTGTGTGTGTGTGTGTGTGTGTGTGTGCAAGGGGGATAGAGGCAGAAAGGCAGGTGTGTGTGCATACATAAAGAGGGAGAGATGCAGATAGGTGTGTGTGTATACATAAAGAGGGAGAGATGCAGATAGGGGTGTGTGTGTGTGTGTGTGTGTGTGTGTGTGTGTGTGTGCATAAAGAGGGAGAGAGGCAGATAGGTGTGTGTGTGTATATAAGAGGGAGAGAGGCAGATAGGTGTGTAGATGTACTCCTACAGCAAATAGATGGATTGCTGATATAGGGTTGTATTTTCAGTCTGCCATCCACGCAATATTACCAGGTTACTTTTTTTTTAACTTAAGTAGGCAATTTATTTTTCAAGGGCAACACACACACTGAATTTGCAGATGTAACATTGAAATATAAAGTTGCTCGCTAGCAGCAACCTTTTCATTAGTTACAGACCTCTAAGGTGGAGTTATTCAGATGCCTTTTACTTCTGCAGAGATTGTGCATATTGACTTGTTACTGGTGGATTGTAATGACAGAAGTTTGAGTGGTCTTTTATGGTTGAAATGTTCTGAATGGAGCAGTTTTGTCATTATTGCTTCATATGTTTCATTTCATTGCTTAATGGAAAAATGTGCAAAACTACAGCTTTAAAACAAACTCTACCAAATGGTGCTGTATTACACAAAGGCATATAACTTAATTAATGTATTGTAAAATTTAACTATACAATCAGGAAGGTGAATCAAAGAACTTTTGCATGGTGCTAAAAATGTTCCCAAGGGACCTATGCCTTGAAAACAACCCAAAGGTAAACAATCCGACACTGGCCATATACACTTTCTTTGAAAGTGGGTTTCAGTGTTGTTTCAGTGAATGTGAGTTTCAAATGCAAAGAAGTTTTAATGTTAAGTTTGTTTTCATTGTGAGACGGCACTGATTTGTTTAGCTTTAGCAGATGTCTATCAGTATTTGTGCTATAAAATTTTAAATAAAAGTTTTAAATGAAATCCAAATATCTGTAATCATTGTAGTAGTAGTAGTAGGCCTTAATGCCCTTGGGTCCCTGTGAAATGGTCTCAGAATCCGCAGGAGGACTTTTAATTAGGAACTTGCGAGAGTCAGGTACCCTGTAATACCAGGTCTATATCAGAATATTGATTGTTGAAAAAGCCGAATGCGATTTCATCAAACTGAAATGTTCTAAATCTCAAAAGAGCGAACTGACAGAACATCAATTTCTTTCCCAGGGAAAGATATCTGTTCTGTGCAAAAACAAAAAAAATTTTTCAATACTTTAAACACTGACAGGATCTTACATTCCTTGGATGTGCACAGACAACTACGTTTTTACCTGGACAGAACCAAGGACATCAGAAAATCAGAACAATTGTTTGTTTCTTATGCTTCAAGTTCCCAAGGTAAAGCCATTTCAAAACCAGACCATTTCTAAATGGATTGCTCATGGAATTAGATTTTGTTATTCACACCATGGAAAGCAAATCCCAGGGAGTATACGGACTCATTCCACCAGAGCTGCTGCCTCTTCTGCGGCTTTCCTCAGGGGAGTTCCTACCAAAGACATTTTGGAAGCTGCAACTTGGAGTTCAGTGCATACTTTTTCTAAGCACTGCAATCTACCTTTCTACTCTAAGTCTAGGGCAGGCTTTGCCGCTGCAGTCTTGCAGGGCCTTTTAGCCGCCCCTTCTTCTTTATGACCACCTCCCTTTCTTTCAGCTTTGGGATTCTACCCTACAGTCATGACTGCAACAGTGAAACACGATGAACATAGTACAGTTGTGTACACCTACCATAAATGTAGATGTTCGAGTGTCTTCACTGTTGCAGTCTTGGTTTCCCTCCCTCCTGTCCCCTCTTATTTTTACTTTTGTGTATTTCCTTTCTTCACCATTCTTTTGAGGTGTATTTGCAAAGGTTATGGGACCTTTTTCATTTTGGGACTCCTGACATCTGGGGCAAGAAAAACTGGAGAAGATGGCGTCGGCTGTCAGCTTTGTACTCCTGGCGCTCTGACGTCAGGGAGCATGGATGAACAGCTGACGCCGGACCCAGACTTTGGAATTCTGGCCGACCGAGGGCTGCCTGCCGGCAGGGGAGAACCCCTACAGTCATGACTGCAACAGTGAAACACGATGAACATCTAGGCGGTCTGTCTCTGTCTTTATCTTTGCGTCGGTAGTCGGGTGGCTTCCCGAAGCCATTTCTGGATAATTGAACTGAGTACCAAAATATTTAGAAGCATAAATATACCGACGACAAATAGTTTGTTGTTTAAATAGGGCACAAAACCGACATCGAGGTACGTCATGGTCTGGGGGCCTAGGCAAGGAATGCAGTATGAATGGAAATCTTTATGAGGTATTTGCTTTCCACAAGAAATACAACTATTAACTTTTACTGACATCGGTTTAGAGCAAGAAAAAGTTTCCCCAATGGGGTACTTAGCTTAGTTGAAGACTTCGGTTCTGAAACTCGAAAATGAAAATTTCAGGAGTCGGCCGACAGGCACTTGCGAACTGCTTCTGCTTTGGGGCACCGCACGGCAAGAAAGACTTATGTAATGGCATCTGCTGCATGCTTTATACCCCCTGACTACCTGACATCATGGAAGATGAGACAGCAACTAACGCAGGACCCAAGACTTTGATAATCAGGCCGATTGAGGGCTACTGCAAGCAGATAACCCAAATGTGATGACTGCAACATTGAAACACGAAGGACATCCAAGTAATGGGACACTGAGTCGGGGGGGTGTGTGTGTGTGTGTGAGTGGGGGGGGGGGGGGGCTGAATGGGAGGTTGAGCCAAACATAACATGTGTGTACAGCCACCTATAGGGCGTCCGCAAAAATATTTCCTTTATAAAAGCGCTCCTCCAGCTTGCAAAGTTTCAGAACCACTGATCTACAGTATGAAATATCTGCCATGACCAACAGTAACCTAAAAGGAATGAAGACCATATCAAGCAGCCATAACTGTTTTTTGATTTACCAACACAACTAGATATGTTACCTTGGCTGTAGAACTAGCACTGGTAAATAAGCGAGAACTCCTCCTGGGCATTGCATTTGGTGCAGCAGCTATGGTGGGGCTTAGAACTTGAGGTGTTGTGCTAAAAAGGTTAAAAACAATTCTCAGCATAGCTTGGTCAAAAAATGAAAACATTCTTACACTCCGCAATTTCAGAGAAGACATCATCTGAGATTGTTTATGTTTCAATGTTCAATTATTTAAAATTGCCTGTGCACACAGTTCTTGGTTATTAATTTTACTATGTTAACCTGAAGGGTCCACTAGACAAAGCCCATTTTCAGATGACATCCAGATGAAAAATAATTCTTCACACAGTAATGCAGTATAGTAGATATAGTAAAGCTCACAACATACTATACAAACATGTACCCATAAGTGACAAGTTGTACAGAAAAATGAATTTCTACTAACAGTTAATTTCCTACTGCATACATTATATAACAATGAAGCATTAAATAGAATGGACAATACTTAAAGATGCACATAAACAGCACAAGTGACTGCCATTAGGTTAAAAAAAAAAGTTACAAACATAACATTCCCTATGTGTTGTCCATTTTTATTTTTCCTCAGCTGTTGGAGTTGGATCCAATCACTGGATCTTACTTGGCCGTTTCTTCCAGCTTATGAACAAAAACTCTCGTGCTTCTCCCTTACCCATAATGCCTTAGTCATCTAACATACCTCAGATCTTGTTTGCTGCCCCTTATACCTGCAAAGCAGTAAGAAATGATACAACAGAATCTGAGACTCAAACAAAGGAACAGCAATTCCTGAAACATTCTTTGATCTTTCCAAGAGTAAAGCAAGGAGGGGGATGGTGACAGGGGAGATTAGGAAGACGGCTCTCATCTCCAGGATACTGATGAGTGTTGGCCTCTTCAGGGGACCATGTGCCTCGGACCATCCTTTCTAAAAAGTGCCCCCCACCCAACATGAGAAGTGCCCGTGGTCACTGTGGCCTTGGGTTGAGGGAGAACAAAGGGACGGCCTTATTTTAACTGGAATGGATCCACCACAGAAGGTATTTTTTGAAAGCTTGAGTTATTTTGATTGGACTGGATAATGGTTGTTGAAGAAGGGACCACGGAGGTGCGAGTGTCCATTTTCTCATATGGTATGCTGCCAGCGGTACTAGAATGACTGTCACTGACAGGGATCCCAATGCTTGGAGGATCAGACGAGCTGAACGAGAAGAACCTTGAATGATTTGTTTGACCTGGAACTTAACTGAAATGTTTGAACCCTGGACAGAGGGAGAGAAGTTGAGTGACAGTACCGAACAGATGAATTCCAATACCTGAGTTGGTTTGAGTTGAGATCTGTTGTAATTGAAAGAACGAGAGCATAACTGGAGTAAGTAGTCCCAGGCTTGAATCAGATAATGCCTGGTTAGAGCCAGTTGTCCAGATATGGAAACACCTGGAATCCCTGCAGTTTCAAGTGAGATGCAACTTTTAGTTATGTACTCACCATAACTTCAGATGTTTGGGATCCATCTCGCCTACATTCTGAATGATGGGTTTACTGGCTGAGCTTACCATATCCCAGGATGCACCACTACCAGTCCCCAGATCTAGTTTGTCCGCATACATGCACATGCACACACCCCTGCTTATATAACATCAGATGAAACAACAAGATAAAACAGTAGAACTCAAAATCAATCTCTTCTGATCTCCAAGGCAATCCCAAACATCTGAAGTTATGGTGAGTACAGCACCTGAATCCTGGGTGGCTCACTGGAAAACACTCCTGAGTACCGTGGAACCAAAATGAGCTCGCCCCTCTATGCCACATCAATTTTGTAGTGTGAAAGAAAAAAGTGCGGATTGGAATGAAAAGCTATAGAAGTAGCCATAGCTCTGGTAGAATGAGCCTTGATAGATGTTGTAAGTTGCTTATTCAAGAAGAATAAGTCTGAGTTATGCAATCTCTGATCCATTTTGAGATAGTAGCTTTTGTGATGGTTTGGCCCAGTTTATTATCTGAGAAGGACACAAACAACTGGTCTGACTTACGGTTTGCTGAGTCCTGTCTAAATAGAAGCGTAACTGCCTGTGAACATCCAATTTATGAAGAGTGTATTCTGCTTCATTGGAGAATTTTGGGAAGAAAACGTAGCTCTAGAGATTGTTGGAGGCAGAAACTAGAACAGACCTTTGGGACAAAGGATGGATTAGGCCTAAGTGATACTCTATCCTTGTGGAAAATCAAGTACGGTGGCTTAATAGACAGGGCTTGAAGATTGCAACTAAGAAGGCAGTTTTCCAAGACAGATATTTTAACCACCAAATCAAGATAGGTGCAGGATGAAAAATTGGTGGTCTTAATAGGCTCGCACTTTTTAATGAAAGTTTTGCTATGTCTGCTGCTCATCAAAGGAGGATCCATGGATTCGTGGGAATTTAGAGATAGCCGCTAGTTGGACTTTAATAGTTGAGACAGAAGATCCCTGATTAAACAAGGATGTTAAAAATTTTAAGACCTCTGGGACAGGAGCAGTGATAGGGTCTAAGCCCCTTGAGTGAGCCAGATAGATAAACCTCTTTCACTTACTAAGGTACAATTTGTTAGTGGTGGACTGATGTCGAAGTCCCGACTGATGGATTACAAGTCCGGAATCAGGTCTAAAGTCCAATCATTGAAGACCCCAGTTGAGAGGCTTTTGAATAACTCTGGGAAGAAGCGGAATTGAGGAAAGGCATATAGCCCCCTTGTGGCCAAGGTTGGTGCTAGAGCATCCATGGCTGGTACTCCCTGATGTGGGATCAAGGAGAAGAACCTTTGGCACTTGGTGTTTAATGGACGGCATCCCCATCTCCTGAAAACCTGAGCTGCTACTGTGTGGTTTAGAGACCACTCGTGAGAGAGAATTGTCCTGCTCAATTTGTCTGCCAATATATTTGACTTTCCGGGATGGTGGTCTGCTACCAAGCGTTGGTTGGTAGCTACAGCCCATTCCCACACCACTCTGCAAAGGGGTATGATCTGGTCCCTCCTTGTTTGTTCAGATACCAAACCACCGACTATGTTGTCTGTGTGGATGGCGATGATGCCCTGAGGAAGAAACTTGTGTAAGGCTTGTAGGGATAGAAGTACAGCCCTCATCTCCAACACATTGATGTGGAGAAGAGCGAAGCCAGGAGCCCTGAACTAGCCTGCCCAGACAATGCCCCCACCCTAGCTGGGAGGCATCTGTCGCCAGGGTAACCACTGGAGGGGGAAGAAGAAAGGGGTTTCCTTGATCCAAATTGGATGTGTGAAGCCACCAGCGAAGGTCCCTTTGCATATATCCGTAATCATGATGTGATGATTGAGGGAAGATCCTGAAAGGACCATTGCGTTGACAATAGCCACTGAAGAATCCTCATGTGCAATCTTGCCAGAGGGACTAAAGAACCGTGGCAGACATTGAGCCTAGAACTTGTAGAACCATCCTGGCTGGGGCTTTGGATCTCGAGATCAGAGCTTGAACTTGGCCCTGTAAAGTTTGGATCCTTTCGCGCAGGAAGAAAGACGCGTCAATCTTGAGTCTATCTCTGCTCCTATGAACTTTATGCTGAGAGGGCAGCAAGACAGACTTTGACCAATTGAATGTAATCCCCAGGGTAACACCCAGGGAGATGGTGGCTTTGAGGTTGTCCATTAGTAGATGCCTGGTGGTGGCAGTCAGGAGCCAGTCGTCCAGATAGGGAAACACTTGGAATCCAAGACTTCTCAGGTGAGCCGTCACTACTGCCAAACACTTGGTGAACACCCTGGGGGCTGTGGTGAGACCAAAGGGCAGAGCAAAATTGGTAATGACTGACTCCCAGGCTGAGCGCAGATACCTCCTGACGCCTGATGTATCGGTATGTGATAATATGAGGTCTATGGAGCACATCCAAACATCCTTCTCCAACAATGGGAGAATGGATTGTGATTGGTTCAGTCTGCTGAGATCCAATATTGGTCTCAGGTCCCCTGTCTTTTGGCACTAAAAGAACCTGGAGTAATTTCCTGATCCGATCTGGTCTGTGGGGACCGTTGGATGACTCCTTTTCTAGCAGCTTTAAAGCGGCTGCCATTTCCCTTTGACTGGGTGGTGGGTCCGAATGGGATGGTGTAACCTGCACCCATCTGTCCTGAGTGATTGACTCCCAGGCTTTTAGGTGCTTGGCAAACGACACCCGACTGGCACGAGCAGCACAGCCGGGCAATCCCTCATGATGTGTGGGAGGCTGAAGAGCCACGAAAAGACTCAAGGTCTCCAGCTCTGCCTCTGGAAGGGAATCTTCCTGCTGTTGGGAGAAAAACTTACGGGATTTTCGCCACATTTTTTTTCCTCCTTAGCCTTGGGGTAAGGCCGAAGGAGTGGAATAACGGGCACCTACGCAGATAAAGTTTTTCCCTCTTGCTCACAGCGGTAAGGGTGTCTTTAACCTTGGGTCCAAACAAGGAGGACCCATCAAAGGGAGCGCCGCGAAGGAAGACTTGAAGGCCTAGCCAGGCTTGTCTCGGAAATGAGCCTCATGGACGAAGTTAGAAATTGATCGAGGATAGCAAACTGAGAGCTAACCGACTGGGCTAGCTGCTCAGGTAGGTTACCCGAGAGGAATCTGACAACTCCTTGACCAGATCCCTCTGAAGCCTGGTAAAATGTGCCAATTCAGAGACCTTAAAGTAAAGGCCGCTGAAGTCAGGGTGCGCCTGTCCATACTCCTAGACTCCTTATTAGGAGGATGGATGGACGCTGGCCTCCTGCTAGCAGATGCCACCACCATGGCATCTAGAACTCCTTCGGGAGCAGACAAAAATTTATTTGGACGAGAAGGGACTGGTTCCACGAGACACCCAGGAGGCGGAGGGCTGAGCCCCAAAGGCCTTGAGGAGCACTGACTCGTCCAGTAGAGGGGTTGGATATCCAGCCTGTTTGAGGATCTCTAAGATGTCTGCAAAGGAGACATCATCAGAGGACGACCTGGGGGACCCTCTGCATCATCCAGATCAGTGTCTGAAGTAATAGACTCGGGGAGTCCACGTGCTTCCTCTTGCACGATCTCTTCCTTACAGCTCAGAAGAACCCTCAGGAGGGTAACCTCAGGGACAGGGGAACTGCCAAAGACCCAGTCTCCACGCCTAGGGAAGGTGCCGGTAAAGCCGGGAGATGGCCGGACCCCAGAATCCTGGGATAGGTCCCAAACATCACCCCGGTCCAGCCCAGTCGGAGGAGGAATGGCAATGGGTATCAGAATCTGACATCCTCGAGACCGAGAGGGAAAGAACGGGTCCGGGACGGCTTCTCTCTCGGCCCCAAAGGGCTCCATCGGTGCCGAGGTGGACTTGTCTGAGCTGGCACCTTTTGTCGGCTCCGAGGCAGTGGAGCCGGAGATGAGAGGCCTGCCTTTGTTTCTTAGCGATCGATCCGACGGACTGGTTTTGGCGGAGAAGGAGAGGATGCCAAAGCTTCTTCGAAGAAGGTTTAATTAATCCCTTAAGAATTAATTTATTTTTCCTCTCCTGGAGGACCCTTGAGGAAAAAGCGTGACATACACTACATGATTCCTGTAAATGCTTTGCCCCTAAGCACACATAGCTGATGGACATTTTGAAGCTACATTTTACACATTTGGCCTAGGATTCTGAGACATTATAGAAATTTTCAGAAAGTAACTGTAAAGAACACTGATGACACACCTAGAATAGGCTTACAGTTATCACTCGCAATACTCTGAGTTAGTCAAACACAGCACAAACTCTGTAAATGTAATAATTTCTCTCTGTTAGTTCTTCTTTAAAGAAGAGAAATATAAATGATTTGAAACAGAACCAAGTCACCTCAAATAAAAAGACCGGAAAGGCCTTCCCAGACAAGAGGTACTCCTAGCCACTCACAACACAAGAATTCACCAAGTGAATTTTGTCAAACACACTCTAAACACAAGAATAGCTGTTAAAACAGCTTTTGTAGAGAATGAAGAAAATCCTGACAGAAAAACTAGTGAAATAATCACTACTTAACTCAGATCTGGGGACTGGTAGTGGTGCATCCTGGGATATGGTAAGCTCAGCCAGTAAGAGACTTAACCCATCATTCAGAATGTAGGCGAGATAGGATCACATAACATCTACTGCTATACACTTGGTAAACACCCTGAGGGCTGTGATGAGACCAAAGGCCAGAGCTCTGAATTGGCAATGAATGGCTTCCAGCCAGAACTGTGGACATCTCCTGGACCACCTGTTCATTTTTTACGGTAGTACAGATCCTGAAGATCTATCACGTCCATCCAGTCTTACTTGTGTAGAAAAGATATAATGGACTGAAAAGTGACCATCCAGAACTTTATATAATGAAATTAACAATTTAGCTTGCTGAAATCCAAGATTGGTCTCCAGTCCCTTGTTTTCTTTGGCACTAAAAAAAAATCTAAGTTCGGGACTGACTCTGGTTGGGGGTATCTCTTGGATGACTCTCTTCTAGCAGCTTATTTCTACTGCTGCTGCTTCCCCCTGATTGGGTGGATCATCATGGATTTGGTTTACTACTAGCAGAGGTGGATGATAAATCGTATTGTATAACCTCTGGATATTTATCCTCTGCACCCATGAATCTTTTGTAATTTCTAACCAGGCTCTAAGGTGCAGGGATAAGCAGCACCCCCCCCCCACTACTCCCAGAGGACGACTGTTGGGCCTCCCTTTCAAAAGCGCTGATGGGATCTGTCAGAGAAAGTATCCCTAGACCCCTGGTTATGCAGGCCATCTCTGCAGCAGTCTTCCATTAGAGTTCCCCCTCTCTGCCCCATGAGGAACTGTCTCCACATGGATATCAGAAGGGACCTTTGGACTAATTGAGCCACATTTACCATACGCCTCGTTGGTTCAAAGAAAAGGTCCACTGAGGGAGTTGAAAAATGCATGCCCACAGCAGACAGGGTTTTTCCTTCTTGCTCATACCTAGAGAGTCTGTTTCTTTAACTTTTGGGCCAAATAAGGAACTTCTGTCAAAAGGAGCACTGACAAAGGAAGATTTGAAGGGTTCTGCAAAATCACAAAAGCGCATCCAGTCATGTCTTCTTATGGAAGTGACTGAACCAGCCTCCCCTTCCCCTTCATCAAAGTCAGTGTCCTCTGTGACAGACTTGTGGAGAGTCTAACTTTCTCTTCCTAGGGAACTCTTCGGTGGGATACCCTGGAGAAGTGTCAGAAGAGATTACATTACCCTGGCTGGGTTGTCTGGAGACTGGTATGGACTGATTCTCCCAGTGGAACAGATGATTGAGGCTCAGGACACAGAATCAAATGGAAATGCGTAGTCAGAGACAAAGAGGGAAGAGAAGTTCGAACTCTAAGAACACTGAAAGCTCTCTCCACTACCTCTAAGGCAGAATGCCCTGGAGAAGACTAACAAACAGATCCAATAAGGCATACTTAAGGACCATTGTCTCCCTTCGCACAGAAGGCAAACTACTTGAGGAAGGAGTAAGAGCCAAGCTGTCCAGTCCTGATGCTCCAAGGAGCATAGATGGCTTCGACAGCATCGGAGTACAGTCCAACATCCTGGCGCCGGTGCTGATGCTACAGCTCTGAGAGTCACCTGGTTCCAAAGTGCTCATCAGCACTGGACCACTCAGAGACAACATCAGTCAAAGATGCTAAAATCTTCATATCAGAGGCAGAATACTCCAGGACTTTCAGATCAGATGGCTCTGAAACTGATGTCCGGATTGAAGTACCTAACGATGGAGACAAAGTACTGGCAAAGTTCTCTGAACCCGATGGGGTCGGAGCCAGAAGGGCTTCTATTTGAATCTACCTCTTGAGGAATTTCATCATCATCCTGTCCACATCAGCTTCTGTTAAGACTCTTGGAAGTTTGAATGGATGAGGTTGTGGACGAAAGTCTTGAATGGTGCTGGGGATATTTCAAAAAGGGTGATGGGAGCAGAGAGATAATCGAATCCAATAATACTGGAGGTGAGTGGATCTGTGGGATTTTTCTGGTCTAGATTTTGGATCCAATTTTTAGCATGTTTCAGAGGACTTTCTGAAGACTGAGCTGATGCAGTAGACATTGTCGGCTCTGAAGACCTTTTATGAGATCCTCTTGTTTTGAGTGCCTCTCTTATCCATTCGTTTGGGGGGTTGAGACATAGAAGCAGTTTCAGAGGGCAGAAAACCCCCAAGAATCAGACTATTTTTTCTATCAATCAGGGCACTGGTAATTAAACCCCTTACAAATGCTAGTCGGCATTGAGGTGAGTCGGCCCTAAACAATATTCACACTTTGAATATGCACCCGAATTAGGAATTTTGTGGCCACAGGCCATGCACTTTTTAAAACCCAAAAATGTATCAATCATAATGGTGAAATAAAAAGAAGTTAGAAGAAAAGATTTTTTTTTTTAAAGAAAAGGAAAAATTTATAAACAGTAATTTAAAGAGTACTAAAAAGTACTTTAATAGACAGTAATACCAACATTGGTATTAAAGACTACTCAAAAGAATAAGCTAAAAAAATTGAAACAATTTAAAGATAAATTCCTAAAATTTATAAAGATTATAAAAAGGAAAGAAAGATATACAAGAAAAAGAATAGTTATGTAAAATCTTAAGATAACGACAGATGTCCTTCTCTTCCATGTTGCAGTATTCTAACATGACGGACCCTCGCCTGAGCCGACCCGAATGTCCAGCCCATATACAAAAGCTTAGCCTGGCTGCTGTATGGTGCGTGGGACGTTAAACATAGGTACCATAAACCGTGGGCTATAAATGCAATGTCCGCACCCATATACCTCAGAACTGAATGTCCCAGTTGGACAGCAGTCTATCCAGAGAGGGAAAGTAAACTGAATATAAAGAAGAAGAGGAGGTAGATGTCTTAGTGGAGGTAGGAGGGAAGGATAGGAATACTGAAACATGGAAGAGAATAACATCCATGGTTATGGTAAGATTTTACACAACTATTCTGTGTCCTTCTGTTCTCATGTTGCAGTATTCTAAACATGAGGGAGAGTACCAAAGCTCAGCATGTGTTATGGGTGGTGGCAGAAGAACCTTCTACAAAACCACGCAGGATGGCTTTTGCAAAGCCTGCCCTAGCCTTGAAGACACAGTCCAGCTTGTAATGTTTAGTGAAGGTGTGGACTGAAGACCATGTGGCTGCCTCTAGAATAGTAGCTGTATCTAAACCTTTGAAAAAAGCCCCTGAGGAGGCAACAGCCCTAGTAGAGTGGGCCCTCACAGCGCATGAAAGGTGTTTGCCATGGAAAGAGTAGCAGAAGGTAGTAGTGCTAGAAATCCAGGAAGAAATTGTTTGAAGACAGCTTTCCCCAGAGCCCTGGGGTGAAAGGAAACAACTGGTTAGACTTGCTGATATTCTTAATCTTGTCCAGGTAAAATCTAAGTTGTCTGTGAACAGCAAGGGAATGGAGCACTCTCACTGTTATTCTACGGAGAAGGAAAGAAGGTGGGCAAGTGGATGGACTGCTTAAGCGAATGTTCACTGACCACTTCAGTCATGAAGGATGGGTTTGTGCGAAGACAGGCCCTATCCTTATGAAATATCAGGTATGGTGGGATAGCCATGAGTGCCTGTAGCTCTGAAACCCTCCTAGTCAAAATCAGGGCTACTAGAAGCACTGTTATCCAAGTGCACATCGTTGGGTAAGCTGACGCTGCTGGCTCAAAAAGTGCAGTGGCAAGTCTTTCTAGAATTTAATTTAGGTCTCAAGGAGGGGGGGGATAGGTTTTCTTGCTGACCTGATATGGAGCACACCTTTAAGAAAGAACTATACCTCTAATCTGGATAGCAAAGGCGGATTTAGAGGTAAGCAAGCAGAAAGAGCTGATAAATGGACTTTCAGTGAGGAATATGAAAGTTCTTTCTTTAATTCACACAAGACAGACAAAACAAGAGATATATCTGCCTGAAAAGATCTAGTTGTTTGTAAAGACACCAATGGGAGAACCTTCTCCATTTAGATAGGTAGGATCACTGGGTAGTGGGTTTCCTGGCCTCCTGCAGGACCAAAAGCACGTCCTCTGAGTAAAGGTGTCTAAAATGGATCAGACATATATTACCCACAGGGTCAATTTGAGGGTTTGTAGGTGTGGGTGGATGAGAGATTCCTTCTCCTGTGTGATGAGGTCCACCTTGTGAGGTAACTTGTGGTGACTGCACCTGGCTAGTGAAAAAAGAAGGGGGAACCAATGCTGCCTTGGCCAAAAGGGAATCACCAGCAAGATTTTGGGATTGTCCTGTTGAATCTTCAGTAGGACATTCTGTATGAGGGGGAAGGGGGGAAATGCATAAAGAAACATCCCCTCCCTGGAAATCGAGAATGCATCCACCCTCCATGCCTAAGGAGAGGGTGTCCTTGTGCAAACAGTTGTAGTCTGTTCTGAGGTGAGGCAAACAGATCTATACGAGATGTTCCCCATCGGTGGACTATATCTAGAAACACATCCCTTTGAAACATCATTAGTGGTTCAGAGATATTGACCTGCTGACAGCATTGGCTTGAACATGGTTTTATGATGGAATGCAAACTGCCTACAGCATTACCTTGGAGAGGGTGGCCATCTCCTAAGCTTGGATAAACCAGCTTGCAAATTAAGTAGGATTTTGTCCCCTCTTGTTTGTTGATGTACCCAGAGGACTGTGGTGTTGTCTGTGAAGATTTTTAGAGGTCCTGGGTGTATGAAGGAAAGGAATGTCTTTAGGGCTAGGATAAGGGCAGTCATTTCCCTGATGTTTGTGTTTTTTGCTTTGATGGTAGTCCCACTGTTCCTGAAGCTTCAGATCATTCATAGTTGAGCCCTACCACAGGTCTGATTCATCTGTGTACATCTGTTGATGCGCAGGGAGAGGTTGTAGAGGCAATCCTGGGTTCTGTTGAACTTGCTGGATCCACCAATAAATCTCTTTCTGGAGACATGGAAGGAAGGGAATCTGAAATTCTAATGGCTGGGTGTGTTGGGACCAAACCTTCTTCAGGTACCACTGAAACTTTCTCATGTGTAACCTGGCTAAGGGCAGCATTGGAAGTGTGGCTGCCATGAACCGCAAGAGGTGTAGAAACTCCCTGGCCAAAATGCTGCTGGCTAGGAGTAGGTCCTTGAAGTATGAGGTTAAAGATGTGACCTTTTCTGGTGAAATGAAGGCCTTCATCAGATCTGTCCTTATTCTGCAACCCAAGAACACCTAATCTTGAGAAGGGGTCAGGGAGGACTTGAGCTGGGTTTGATGGTGAAGCCTAAAGCTTCTAGGAGGGAAATGGTGAATAGTGAATGCCTTTGGAGGGTATCTGGATGATCTGCCTGGATAAGGAAATCGTCCAGGTAAGGGTAGATCTGAACACCTTTTGTTCTACAAAAGGCTACCACTGGAGCTTGGCATATTGTGAATACACTTAGTGCTGTGGACAAACCAAAAGGCAAGGCAGTACACAGATAATGCAAGGATTGCACAACAAAACTTAAGTATTTGTGGTAAGATGGGTGAATGGGGATGTGAAGCTATGCATCCTTCAGGTCTAAAGTGGACAGATAACTGGGGATCAATGGTAGAAGTGTTTGAAGGGAGAGCATGTGAAAAGTGGGAACATGGAGAAAGGGGTTTAGGAGGGATAGGTCCAGGATGGGTGTCTATGGTCCATTCTTTCTTGGGACTAAGAAAAGTCTTGAATAAAACCCTAGGCCTTCCTGTCCAGATGGGACCATTTGAATTGTGCCCTGACAGAACAGATCCTGAATTACCTGTGGGATGAGGTGAATCTGGTCCTTTGGAGGATGTGGGATTCCTTTTGGGATGGGTTTTTCTTTCCATGTCACGAAACATCCTTTTTCCACTATAGATAAGACCCAGATGTCTGAGGTGATGTGTTGCCACAGGGGAAGCTAATGAGAAAGACGAGCAGAAAGGGGAAGATTGTTGGTAGGGGTCTGACAGTCGCACATTGTTGGGCCTGTCAAGAAAGGGCTGTCTAGGACTAGACTGAGGTAAGGTATGCCCGGCAGAGGATGATGTCCTGGCACCTTGTCTTTGTTTTGAAGAGGGTGGTGTGGAGGCCTTCCTGACAAAACTGGGTTTGGCAGGGAAGTTTCTGTGAAACTTTGGCACTGGTGATACAAACAGATGCTTGAGGTCCTGCAACTCTGCTTCTTTCTTGCACGATCTTAAAAAAGCTCTGCTCACTGTTCACCAAAAAGAAAACAGTTATCAAGTGGACTATCCATGACTTTACTTTTAAAATCATCAGGCAGAGGTTGTAACCCAAGCCAGGAGTACCTCCAAAACACAGAAGCAGAGGAAGCTGATCTGGACGGTACAGGCAAACTGTGCTTTATTGGAGGAATCAGCAATAGAACTGAGTTGGTCTAAGGCCAGGGATACTAGAACCAGGGCATATTTTACCATATGAGTTTGGTAGTTGATGACTCTGAAGGCCAGGGTTGAAGATGTATAAATTTTCTTCCCTAACCTGTCCATCATTTTTGCTATCTTTATCTGATGAAAGCAAAGAAGTGGAGGGAATCTGTCTGGATTGCTTATCCAGTGCAAAAGCAATTACAGTAGGGTATGCCAAGAGGAGTTTAATGAGAAATTTACAGCTGTCAGGTACTTTGTAGAACCTATCTGGTCTCTCTGGTGTAGGTGGCTGAGAATAAGGAGCTTTGGAGGATATGGCAAAGGCATCCAAGTACGCATGGATGACTGGAGGGATGGCTGAGAGAGAAAGGGATTCCATCTGGACAAGGCCATATTTATCTTTTTTGAATCTCTGTCATTTGAGTGGAATCCCACTTCAAATACTCCCTCATTTTGGTAATTGTTTCCCCAAATGTAATGTATTCTGGTGAGGAATCACCTTCTAGGAACTCCTCTTCTGGTGAACAGTACCCTAATGAGGACACCAGTTGTGAAGAAGAAGAAGGAGAAAGGGACTCATCAGAAGAGGAAGATTCCTCTTCTGGAGTTTGAGGCAACGGGCCTAAGGATGCAGGCCTGGGCCTCAAGGCTGGCAGAGCAGACGGGGCTTGTGAAGTAGCAGGCCTAAGGGCCATGAAGGATTGGAAAAGGGCTTGGGAGAATGCTTGCAATCCAGGATACCCTTAGAGGACGCAGACAAGTGTTTAGTTTTTTGCTTCTTTTTGAGTGAAGGAGTCCTAGGTCCAGTCTGAGGAAGCGTAGGCCTATGATCCAAGGTCATAGCAGGAATCAACCAAGTCTCCCCAGTAATGGAAGCCGGCAAACAGTGCTCGGACAAACCTGGTTCTCCCCAGATATTGGAAACCGATGTTGGTATAACCTCAGTGGACATGCTGGTTGGAGAAACTACAACGGTGTCCGAAATGGAACCCGCCGAAGCCATTGGCCATACCTCAGCCCCTTCATTGGTGGCTGGCAGGACGTCCAAATCTGGAGGCACAGGTGCTTTTTCAGGTCTGGAAACTTCGGCCTTTTTCTTAGGCAGTTTGACAAATACACCGGGAATTGCTTCCATATCCAAGGCTAGCCTTTTAAAGCGCTGGTTCTCAACAAAAAGAATAAGGGCCACTAGACAGCTGCATAGGGTCTTCGGAACCAACAATTGGCAAACAGAGCAGGATTTGTAGTCGTGGGAAGGCCCTAAGCAAAAGAAGCAAAGATTTTGGCTGTCTGTGCAGGATTTGATGGCCGCACTTAAATTTTCCCTTCCTAGATGACATGGATGGAATCAGCTAACAACTGAGCAAAGAACAGCAACCAGAACTAAAACAAAAAAATAAAGGTTCCCCAAAGGGGTACTTATGAGGTCCGTGCGTGCAGATGTCATATTTATGGCCCACGGTTTATGGTACCTGTGTGTGACGTCCCACACACCATACAACAGTCAGGCTAAGCTTTTGATTATGGGCTGGACGTTCGGTTCACCTCAGGCGGAGGATCTCTCATGTTTAGAATAATGCAACATGAGAACAGAAAGACATCTATATATAGAATTATGATAAGGAAAATTTTAAACTTAAGAAATACTATAATAACTCAAATCTTCGTCACCTTAGCATACAGATGTGGTCGTAAATGAGATCTGAGGTATAGTAGGTGACTTAGGCATTATGGGTACAGGGAGGACCTCGAGAGTTTCAGTGTTCCACAAGTTGGAAGTGGCAGAGTCAGATCTGAGTACTGGATCTGAACTCAACAGTTGAGGAATGACTGAAAATGACATCAGATCATATGCGGTCTACAACAGACTTCTTAAAATGAGAGGGTATTCAGAAAATTTTTAAGTTATGTACTTACCATAACCATGCACCCGTGTTCCTCATTTTTCTCTCTCAACAAATGGATTCAGAGCCTATCTTCAAATCTGACTTTTTTCAGTCTAGGAACCAACTCTCAAGTCCCCCCCTTTACCCATAATGACCCTCATTACTGCTTACCTCATATCGGGTTTGCTGCCTGCATACAAAGTTTGATAGAACAATATGCGAAATAACAAAATAGAAATAATTGCACTTTATCTGCTTTTACTGTATTTGGGTTTCTTCCGACTATTACTTTATTTTGCGTTTGCTGCTTGTTCTTAAAAGTATTTAATTACATTTATTCTGCTGCATTTATTATTGCTGGTTGGTAGCCTGATTAAATTGTAACTGTTATTCTAAGCCCTTTAGTTTAAGCACTTGGGCTTCAGGCCAGTTGTACATTAGGAAGGTTTGTGGTCTACACTCTTGTGGCAGGAGACGTAGCTTACATCCGTCTAAGTTGGGAATTGCTGAGTGAAGGCTTAGTGTGTCTGCTATCCTAAAAGTGTCTTGGATCTGGTTTAAGCACTTGGGCTTCAGGCCAGTTATTTTACATTAAGAAGGTTTGCGGTCTACACTCTTGTGGGAGGAGAGGGTAGATTCTGCCCTTCTGAGCTGGGAATTGCTGTTTGAAGGCTTATTGTGCATGCTTATTAGAAAGGTTTCTTTCTGATACTGAAGCACCTTGTTTGCTGTAGCTAAGACTAGATTCAGAACTGCTGAATCTAACTCTGTTTTATAACATGAGCACTAACCCAGGCCATCTTTTTTTCAGAGTCTCCCTGCACCCTAGTTGCAGGAATGTGCAGTTAGAACTTGTCTGATTTGAAGGTTGCAGGAACAGGGCTCAGTTTTGAGCTTTTTTGGTTAACTGGTTAATTTGTTGAAATCAGTTTGCACTTGTTTGCTGCTGTTTATATTTAACTGTGTGCATCTGTTTTCCTGTGTTAAATCAACCTAAACAGAGTTCAAATATCTTTAGCATAGTCTGGTTACAGGGTTTACTGTACCCCGATCTGTTTGTGTGATTCCTGTGTTTCCTGCCACACCATCTTGTGTTGACCGGGGCCTGTAAGTAAACTGGTTAGAACTGGTCTGACATTGGGTGTTTAGCTAAGAGCTCAGGGACAAAGGCTGACTGGTCAATTCCAGTGTTTCTATTTTACTTTTGTTTTTGTGGTATTTAAACTCTGCATTTGCATGGGTTTTGTGCTTGTTTGCACATTGTGCACCACTACTGTGCTGTTTTAACCCTTTGCGAGGTATCTCAGCTGCAGTTTTTCCCTTACCAGCACTCCTGTAAGTGAGGCCCTCGCTTGCAGCTACTGTATTGATTTTATCCTGCCCTACTCACACCTACAGGTACTCTTCACAGATAGTACCCACTCTACTATCCCTGACCTCTCTTCCACAGAGTCTGACAACCATGGATGGTCAATCTCCCCTGGTTTCTCTTAGTGGTATGGTTGATATGGGTATACTGAGACACTGCAGTAACTGCCTTACGTACACTGACAACTCTCTACTACCACCTAGAACACAATATGTGAGAAATGCAAGTAAATTAAGAACCTAGTATCCTTGCTGTCTTAGTTACAAGTCAGTATATCTGGCACTCAGAAGGTTGTCTCCATAAACACTACAAACACCACACCTCTACCACCACCCACACCTGTACAACACACTCCTACATACGTGGAGGTTCTCAACAAAAACATACCTAAACAAGAGAGACTTCTGAAGCAAACAAAGACACACACATCCCTGGCTTGGCACCTATGTCTCTAATGCATACAGGTAACCTGTAAATGGTTTACCTCCCAGACCCATGCTTATACTTATCAAGAGTGTCAGAAATGGTCAGAGATTCGGAATGCATGCATAGGCTTAAAAAGGCCCTTGTGGTCGTTAGCCCAGTAAACACCTACGAACATCACAACCCACAGCACCAAGCATCACACACAGTACACATGCCCATCTCTCACAGCCTCTAAGGCCCAGCCACAACCCCAACATACTAGTCACAGGAGACTACAGTCAGACACACCAGTGTGCCCCTCACCAGGCCAGACAAGGAGAAAGTCACGGTAAGTTGCTCGTCAGGTGCTAGAATCCGCCATACCAGACATGCATTCATGTCTCTTAACAACAGGTACTGTTACGACTCTGTCATAGTCCACGTTGGTATGAATTACTTCAGACATACCTCTCTGGACTATATGAAAAGAGACATGACTGAGCTCGCTGAATGCATGTCCCAGGCAGGTATATCCCTAGCCTTAAGCAACATCCAGCCATCACCCAGAATGATGCCACAATACAAACAGAAAATGACTGACTAATTGGCTTAGTTTCTGGTGTCATTCCAAGTGGGATCCAGTACCAAACAGCCTGGGAGGACATGATTGACAGACCACAATGCTTTGCCAGAGATGGCCTTCATCTGTCTCCCCTGGGCTTCAGGCTTCTGGCAAAGGCTCTTGCCTCCCCCACAGTGCATTTTTTAGGTAAAGTCAAAATGAAAAATTCTTCTAAATGAAATTTAAAGGGGAACAATTGGATTAAATTTTTAAATGCTCAACATATCTGTCCTTTTTCTTCCTAGTTATTGCCCCTATGAATAAACATAGCATTTAAAATATTTTAAATTGACTGTTTCTGTCCACTAGAACAGTACCTTACTATACTGTGGTGGTTTCACTTTCAAAAAACTTTTATCCCACCCTAGAAAAAAGTCTCCAATTCATTGATGTCATCAAAGCCACTGAATACAGGTAGTTTTCTGGTCCTAAAAACCCACCCATGTTGTGATGTCACAGCTCCCTGGTCCTTTCCCTACCCATACAGAAAGTAAAGGCTAGAACAAGGAAACAGTACACGAGTCAAATCTCCTGCTGTGGGCTGTCAATCACAGCAGGTAACAACTCAATTTACCCTTAGCACCATGACAGCTAGGGAAATTAGGTGTGAGGGGGGATGGGAGATGAGTCAAAGTAGTACAATTCAGGCTTCACAAAAAAAACCCTGCAGTTTAGCCATTCTAAAAAGAAGCAGCAGTAAAAAGCAATTTGAAAGTCTGTTCTGTGGCATTTGCACTGCTTGTGTTTTTAGTAGTCATTGAACACCATGAAATGTTATACAAAATTAAGTGAAAGATCGCAGTGCATGCATGTAAAATCAATACAGTGACAGGAGCTTTAGGAAGAAACAGGCCTGCATGATGTAACTTTTTCCAGATGCACACTGCATTGTGGGATACCTACAGTAGACTAAACAATCAGAATTACTTCAAGATGCCACACCCCATGTGGTCAGACTCAGAAATTACTTATAAAAAATATTTAAAGACCTGTAAATAATCCCAGAGTGGTGTTAAAAAGAAGGAAACACCAAGCCATGATGAAATAAACATGTTTTTTGAGTCTGTGGGTGCGGTTCTCCTTTAAAGGTCATGCTGCTAAATGCTAGGAGTCTTAGCATGAAAATGCACTCAATGCAAGCATTCCTTGCCCGCAGGATGCTGACCATTTGTGCAGTCATTGAAACCTGGTTCAAAGCTGCAGAAAACACCCCAGCCTTACTAAGTTGCTCTTCCTACCATACTTTCAGACCCCAAACGGAGGGCTACAAAGCCAAAGGAGGTAGAGTTTCAATATCTATTAAAGACGTACACACCTCCAGGCTGGTCAAACGGTATGAGGCACAGGACACACTCCAAGTGCAGTTAACTGTTGACAAAACACCTATTCAAATCATAGCTAGCTACAGATCCCCAACCATGACTCAAGATGCCCACTCCACCTATCTGGATTTTACTTGAATCCATCAAGATTCAACCCTCTACCCTGATTCTGGGTGACTAACTACACCCCTACGAGAGGTGAAAATATCTTGGACCTGGTACTAACCAACATGAGTAAAGTACAGTTTTGTACCTACCATAAATGTAGATGTCCGAACAGGATAGCATCTGCAGTCCTAACAAACGGGTTGTCCTGTCGTCAGGCAGCCCTTCGGTCGGCCGGATTCCAAAGTCTGGGTCTGGCCTCGGCTGGTGTCGCACTTCACCCGACGTCATCTCTGCTGGTCTTCGGGTATAAAGGCATCAGCCGACGCCATTTTCCTCAGTGTTTCTTGCCCCAGATGCCAGTCGCCCTCTTGGATAGCTAAATTTTTGGGTAAATGCCAATGTTTCCCAAAAAGTAGAAGGCAAACACAAAAAATATGCATGTATGTACATATATACAAACAATTACACCATAAGAGATCCCCCCCAGCTAGCTATTAGGTGGGCAATACCCTAGGAGTACCACAGGGGGGAAGGAGGGTGGGTAATCCTGACTGCAGATGCTATCCTGTTCGGACATCTACATTTATGGTAGGTACAAAACTGTACTATGTCCTTCAAGGATGCATCTGCAGTCCTAACAAATGGGTAGAATACCATAGCCAAACTAGGGGAGGAGGAATAAGAATTATGGTGTAGTTAGGATCCCTTGCAAAACAGCAGTGGCAAACCCTGCACGGGATCTAGAGTATAGAGGTAAGTTATAATGCTTGGCAAATGTATTCATGGAGGTCCAAGTAGCAGCCTCAATAATGTCCTTGGTAGCCACTCCTCGTAAGAAGGCTGTGGTAGTGGCTGTAGCCCTTGTAGAATGAGGCCTTATGTTCTGTGGAATTTGCTTTCCATGATAGGAGTAACAGAATCTTATGCAATTTCCTATCCACTTGGAGATGGTCTGTTTGGAAATTGCTTTTCCTTCCCTTCCTGTTGCATAGGCTACTAGGAGCTGGTCAGTTTTTCTATTGCCCTTGGTTCTGTCCAGGTAGTAGCGCAACTGTCTATGTACATCCAAGGCATGCAGCAGTCTTTCCCCCTTGTTCTGTGGATTGGGAAAGAAGGTAGGTAGGTGGATTGCCTGGTTTAGAGACACTCTGGATACCACCTTAGGCATAAATGTAGGATTAGTTCTCATGGACACTCTATCTTGATGGAAGATTAGGAAGGGTTGTACTGCCATTAAAGCCTGTAGTTCCGAAACCCTTCTTGCTGAAGTAATTGCCAGTAGGAAAGCAGTTTTCCAGGATAGGTGTTGAAGATCTGCTGTTGCTGCTGGTTCGAATGGAGGGAGTGTCAATTTTTCTAGCACAAATTTCAAGTCCCATGCTGGTAATGGTGGTTTCCTAGGAGGTTTTACATTCTTAATTCCTCTGAGGAACTGCCTGAGTAGAGGATGTGAGAAGACAGGGGGATCGAAGCTGTATTCTGCAGAAATAGCTGATGCATGTATCTTGATGGAGGAATAGGACAGGCCAGTATGTAGGAGCTCTGCCAAATACTCCAGGATGTTGGCAATATCTACCTTTGACACATCTTTCCCTCTTTCCGTACTCCAAATGACAAACCTTTTCCATTTTCCTGCATAGTTCCTTCTAGTTGAAGGTCTGCAGGCCTCAAGGATAATGTCTTTAACACTTTGGGATAAATCTGGGTTAGATGCTCTTATGTAATGTTCCAGGCAGTGAGTTGTAGAGTTTTCAGGTTTGGATGCAGGATGTTGTAGTCGCTCTGAGTTAACATCAAAGGAATCAGGGGTAGTGTCCACGTTTCCCCCCGAGACATGCTCCTCAGCAATGGATACCAATGTTGTCTTGGCCAATTTGGAGCTATCAGAATTATCCTTGGACGTTCCTCTTTGATTTTCAGTAGTAGCTTGTGCATCAAAGGAAGGGGAGGAAATGCATATGCTGTCAGGCCTTTCCAATTGAAGGATAGAGAGTCCACCTTCCAAGCAAGTGGGTGGTATGTCCTTGTGCAGAATGTCTTGAGCTGGTGATTGAGTGGGGATGCAAATAGGTCTATTTGTGGCATTCCCCATTTCTTTGTGATGGCCTTGAAGATGTCCGGGTGTAGCATCCATTCGTGAGCATCCGAGGTAGTTCTGCTTAACATGTCTGCTAGGATGTTTTCTTTTCCCAGTACAAATATTGCCTGTAATTGAATGTTGTAGCTCAGAGCCATATTCCACAGGTCCAGAGCCATTCGGCATAGGGGGTATGAATGAGTGCCTCCCTGTTTGTTGATGTACCACATGACTGTGGTGTTGTCTGTCCTTATCATCAATTGGCCCTCTTTGAGGAATGGTCTGAAATTCTGGATTGCTAGTTTTACTGCCAGCATTTCTTTTTGATTTATGTGCAGGTGTAGTTGATCTGGAGTCCATAAGCCTTGAATGCACTTGTCCAGCATGTGGGCCCCCCAACCGAGGTCTGAGGCGTCCGTTGTGATGATTTGGCTTGCTTGAATGTTGTGGAAGGACAAGCCTGTGTTTGACCGGCATGCCTGAGCCCACCATAGGAACTCTTGTTTCAGGCATGGGATTAGTGGTATTTCGGTTTCTAAGCTGTGCTTGTGTTGAGACCATAAATTCTTTAGGTACCACTGTAGCTTTCTCATATGCAGTCTGGCATGGGGGACCAAGATTATGCAGGATGCCATGAAGCCCAAGGCCTGCAGCACTTTCCTTGCTGTTAGTTTGTTCTGCTTTGTTAGTGCCAAGAAGTAAAGAGGAAGTTGTTCTTGTTTTTCTGCAGTTAGGAATGCCATCTGTTTTACTGTGTCCAATTCTGCACCCAAGAATGCTATTGTCTGGGATGGTATCAGTTTTGACTTTTTTAAATTGACTGTGTATCCCAGGGCTTGTAGTAAGCAAATGACCCTTTGTAAGTCCTGTGTCAGCTTGCTTTTGTTGTCCGCTTGTATCAGGCAGTCGTCCAGGTATGGATACATTTGGATTCCCTGAAGCCTGCAATGAGCGATTACTGATGCCAGGCATTTCGTGAACACTCTGGGCGCAGTAGATAAGCCAAAGGGCAATGCTGAGAATTGATAATGCTCTGATCCTGCAAGAAATCTGAGGTATCTTCTGCAAATTGGTCGTATGGGGACGTGCAGGTATGCCTCCTTGAGATCTAGAGTTACCAGCCAATACTCCTTGCCCAGCATGGGAAGAAGTTGGTGTAGGGTCAGCATTTTGAATTTTGGAACAATGATGAATGTGTTTAAAGCGGACAGGTCGAGAATAGGTCTCCAACTTTTCTCTTTTCTTGGTACTAGGAAGAGTCTGGAGTAAAATCCCTTGCCCTGTTCTGTAGGTGGTACCTTTTCCACAGCTCTCATCTTTGTTAATTGAGCTATTTGTTTTAGGGCTTCTGTCTTTTGATTTGGTGGCAGGTTTGGCATTCCTCTTTTTGCTGGTAAGGTGTGGAAATGAAACCTGTAGCCTTGGTCTATAGTTTGCAAAATCCACTTGTCTCTTGTGATATAGTGCCAGTTTTTTGAAAATAAGGCTAACTTTCCGCCTAAGGGTGCTACTATTTGTTCCCTGGTAGGCGGTGTTAGAGCCAAGTCACTGTGATTGTCCTGTTGCAGTGGTAGTGGTTGTATCTGTGCCTCGTTGGTTATTGCCTTGCCACTGGCGTCCCCTGTAGGCACCTCCTCTGGATTGATTTCTGCCTCTGGAACGTCTATTCCTCCCTCTCTGATTTTTAGAGGAGTCTGGAAAGGACCAATTTTTGGAAGGCCAGTTCCTGCTGCACCTTGGGGGCTGTACCTGTAAGAAATCTTTAACTGTTTGTACAGATTTTGCCTTCTCTTCCATTTTCTTCATTACTTGTTGGGCAGGAGAACCAAATAGACTGACCTTATCCATAGGAGCATCTAATAGCTTTGCTTTAACATGATCCGGCAAGACCTGCTCTTTCAACCATGCATGCCTTCTTATAACTGTGCCAGTCATGGCTGATCTAAATGAAGCCTCCAGTGCATCATAGCCACATTTTAAAGAATGGTTACTAACCTGCTGAATGTTATTCACCATTTCTAGAACATATTTCTTATCTAAGGAATCATCAGAGGACAGTTTCTTAGTTAACTGATCAAGCATAAACTCTTGGTAGTGGATCATATGAAACTGACAGTTCAAAGCTCTAGCTGAGAGAGTAGCAGAGGTGTATACTTTTTTACCCCATCTTTCTAAGGACCTGGATTCCCTATCAGAAGGGAGAGGGTTTTTAGCTGAGGTCGGCTACTGCCTTAGGCCCCTGGGAGATAGTCTCAGGATCTGCAAAAGGAGCCTTGTATAAGTGGTGATGAGTGTCCGGTACCCTGTAAAACCTGTCGGGCTTAGCAGGGGCTGGAGGTAAAGTATCAGGAGCAGTGCAAACATCATTAAATGCATCATCCACAACAGGAAGAACTGGAGGTATAGCTAAGGGCCTATGTTGCGGTAAGTGTAAAAAGGTCCTAAGCCTTTTTCTTGAATCTGAGAAATCTTGTCCCTGCCATTGGAATTGCTCTCTCATGGCATGTAAGGTTTCCCCAAAGGAAAATTCCTCTGGTGGAGAGGCAGAAGGAATAGATTCTTCAGCATCAGAATCTTCATAAGTAGAAAAAGGAGCCTCTGGATGGTCTGTATTGTCTAAATCATCAGAAGAGTCATCTGAGGACACTGGCTCAGGGGGCTCTGTTCTTGGTCTCTTTTCTGGAGGTTGAGAGGCCCTGTCTGGGTGAGATTGGGATCCCCTTATTAAAGAGATGAGATCCTCTGCCAGAGTAAGCATTTGGGAGCTGGAACTGGGCCTGTGAGAGGGGGGCTTAACAGGCACAGACTTAGCAGTTTTGGCTGCTTTAGCCCTGGCAAAGGCCTTTATAGACATGGCTGCAGGAGGCCTAGCAGCACCACGTGCTGGGGTAGAGACATCCAAAGGGATGGTGTCCGATAATTCTAGAGAAACCACATTAGTAGGCAAAACTTCGGAGGCCGATTCAACAAGGGTAGAAGGGGCCTCGGTAGTAGTCATGGATTTGGCTGAAGATTGGACCGTTTGCTCGGTTTCGGCCGAAACCGAGACACTCGCGGTTGGCTTAACCGTGGTTTCGGCCGAAACCGCGGACAGCGAGTGTCGGTCCTTTTCTTTGCGTTTCTTAACAATTTGAGTAGTTGGAGGATCCGACGGCATATTGTACGCAAAATCTGAGCCGAAAAACTGTTCAGCAAACTCCGACCGACGCCTAAGCGTTCGTCGGTTGAAGGAAGCACAGGCTAAACAAGCTGCTACGTCGTGATCTGGGCCTAAACAAGGTAAGCAGTAAGAGTGGAAATCTTTATGAGGTATTTGTTTCCCACAAGTTAAACCGTTATTTACTTTTTCTGACATCGGCTGAGGCAAGAAAGAGTCCCCAACGGGGTACTTAGCTTTTAGAAGTCTTCGAAGTAGTATTCGGTAGTATTAATCTCTGGATCTGACCGACCGGCACTTGCGAACAGCTTCTGCTTCGCCACGCGCAAGAAAGACTGAGGAAAATGGCGTCGGCTGATGCCTTTATACCCGAAGACCAGCAGAGATGACGTCGGGTGAAGTGCGACACCAGCCGAGGCCAGACCCAGACTTTGGAATCCGGCCGACCGAAGGGCTGCCTGACGACAGGACAACCCATTTGTTAGGACTGCAGATGCATCCTTGAAGGACATCCACTGTAGCACCCCTACAGTGTCACCCTCCTCGGTAAGATCAGACCATAAAGGAATCACCTTCGAAGTCACCATCTCCTCTGACCCCCCCCCCCTTGTCTCAAACAAAAAAAAAAAAATTTTCCAAAGCTGACTACAATCTCCTAAGAGCAAGTATAAGCAACTTCTCAGCCACCGTCCCTTCAATAGGAACTAGCACTAATGTCGAAGTCTACACCAAAAAACTACACGAGCACCTACATAGCTGTATGGACTCTGCAATACCTGACAGGACCAAATCATCTTCCTCAAGGAAGAGTAAACCTGTCTGGTGGACAGCAGCAATAAACTCTATAATAAAAAAGGAATTAATTGCTGTCCAGGACCAAGAAGGAGCAGGTGCCAAGTTGGAAGCAATCTCTCCTTTGTCTGAACAAGCAAGTAAGGTCACTGCTGAAATCTTCTAAGGCTGAATTCAAACTGGTCACATCCACTAAGGACAATCACAAGGCCTTCTTCACATACTGCCACAGTCTGAAAGGTAACACCCAAATCTGATCTGAACTGGTGGTCAAAAACACCACATACACAAACGAGGTAGATATTAGCCAACCCAACCTACTGGAAGACAGGTTCAGTGAAAACCTCACAGCCTCTATCACCTCCATCAGTAAACCAGGACATCCCGAACACTTGTCCCCCTCCCCTCATCACCAGGAAGCAGGTGTTTAATGCCCTCTCAAAGGCAAAAAATACAGTCTCCATGGGACCCAACAACCATGGCTGTATCCTACATGAACTCAGGCATGAGCTGTCAGCTCCATTAGGCACACTATTCAATCAAAGCATGAGCACTGGTTTCATCTCAGCCGAATGAAGGACAGACACTGTAATCCCTCACACAAAGGTGGAGCATCCACTGACCCAGGCAGTTATAGGCCCATCAGCCTAACTAGCCTGATATGCAAGGCCATGAAATGCATTACCATGGACCTTGTAAACAAGGGCATTGGCAACCTCCAAACACTTGACCCCACACAGTTTGGATTTGTCAAAGGGAGATCATGCCTGTTAAACTTGGTCAACTTCTTCGAAACAGTCACCAAAGCCATGGACGAGAGAAAGACTATGCACACCGCCTACCTTGAACTAACCAAAGCCTCCAACACTATTCCCCACTCAGGCATAAGATGCTCTCTCCCAACTAGACATCAACCCATATGTTACCAGATGGGTATCTAACTGGCTCACTAATAAAACCCACACAGTCAAAATAGAGGAAGCCACCTCTAGTAGTATACCTGTAATGAGCAGTGTACTCCAAGGATCGATCTTGGGGTCTGTACTGTTTGGGATATACTTTTCTGAGATGCAAACATAAAACAGTGGTCTGTGGCTGACCAAGTTTGCAGATGACTGCAAGCTGGATGCCTTCGTAAACTCCCCTAGTGATGTGAACATCCTCCAAGAGGGCCTTACTCAAACAAATGACTGGTGCCAGAAGCACGGCCTCAAACAATGCCAAGAGATGCATCATTATTCTCTTTGGGGAAAATGGAGTCCCCACTAATTATCACATTAATAATGTACTAAGTATGCAATCAGTCGTGAGGGACTTGGGCACCCAGGTTGATAGCAACCTAACTTTTGACCAACATGTTGCCTCTGTTGTACGGAAGGCTTTCTAAATGGCCCACCTCATAAGTAAGGGTATTTCGTCTGGGGACAAGGTCATAACATCCCTGTACTCCTCCCTTATCAGACCCATTACTGAGTACAATGCTCACTTCGGCATGTAGCTTGCCAAACACATGCAGCAGCTGGAGAGATCACAGAGGTTCCTGACCAGGAAAATCCAGGGTCTCAAACACCTGTCCTATACTGATAGGATGAAAGCTCTGTCCCTCTACTTAGTCTCATACAGACTGCTCAGAAGTGATCTGTGTCTGGCATAAAAGGCCATCTCAGACCCAGCCTTGATGGAGTTGCTGCATATCAATAAGTCAAACTCCACTAGTACAACCCACACGCAAGGCCTCAACCTGGTCTGTGACATTAATAGAACTTGGCGGGATAGATTTCTGTCCCAAAGACTCCCCCATCTATGGAATAGACTCCCTTTCCATGTCAATCATAGTACCTCTCTAGACTTCTTAAGAGGAACCTGGACGACTGGATGGGAAACAGAAAATACACCTCTGGGATCTCACCTGTTTCCCTGCTGGACAGGGGAAACAGGTGCTGACTTTGTGGGAACATGGGCAAAATTCTTGGCTACGCTTATAAGGGCCTCCAGGCCAATAGCCTAGTATCATCCTATGAACCTATGATTGATATGTAACCTTAGAGAAAGTACTCTGCTCTGTGGTAAGGATGCCTGAAGATTTGTTGTGTCTAGGTGAGCGTCTATAAACTCCAAGACTTGTACTGGTTGAGGTTTGGACTTCGCAAGATTTACAGTGATGCCTGGACAGCGAGTCACCTGAAGAAGATAGTCTCTGGCTGTTATCAAAAGATGCCCGATTAATGCAGCAAAAAGCCAGTTGTCTAAATAAGTAACACCCTGAATCCATGCAGTCTTAGATGAGTTGCAACCACCGCCATACATTTGGTAAACACTCTGAGGGCTGTGGTCAGCCCAAAGGGCAAGGCTCTGAACTAGTAATGACAGTCTACAAGGCAAAAGTGAAGGAATCTGTGGGATCGCTTGTTCATTTTGATGTATAGTACCACGCATCCTTCAGATCTATAGAGCACATCCAGTCTTTCTGAAGTAATGGAAGAATGGACTGAACCGTGACCATTCGGAATTTGGAGTTCTTTATAAACTTGTTTAGATAACGGAGATCTGGGCTGGGCCTCCCCTGTCTTCTTTAGCACAAAAAAAAAAAACCTGGAGTAAAAACTGGATACTCTCTCTGATATGGTGGGACCTCTTAAATGACTTTTGTCTAGCAGATTTTGAATTTCCAGAGCTGCCTGCTCCTGCTGACTGGGTGGAAAATCTGGGAGACTTTCTTATCCTTGGAGGATCTTTTGAAAAGGGAACAACATATCCTCTGGATATGATTCTTTGCACCCATTTATCTTTTGTGATGGCTGCCCAGGCTTCCTGGTGCAAAGACAAGCATGCCCAGACTGTCTCCACAGAAGAAAAGTAAGGCAACCTTTCAGAAATGCTGAAAGGGTCCGTCATACCCTTGATTTTATAGTCCTCTGCCTCTGAAGAAACTTCCCCATGTGAATCCTAGAACCACCTTTAAAATTTCTGAAAAACATTTTCTTACCATCGCATTGATTTCTGGAGAAGGATCTCTGCAGGGCAGAAAAATGGATTCCTGTGGCAGACAGGGTCCTTCCATCCTGTTCACTACAGCACAGCATCACTAACGGTAGGGCCAAACAGAGAAGATTCAAAAGGAGCACTGATGAATGACAATATAAACGGCTCTGTAAAGTCACACAAGTGCATTCAGGTATGCCTCCTTATGGACATACCTGTACCCAAAGCCCATGAGGAACCCTCAGCCGCATGACAGATGAGCCTCATGGACACATTAGATATTGACTGCAGGGTGCAGACGTGAAGAATAAACTTTCATTTCCTCCTTTAACAAGTCCCCCTACAACTTAGTAAAATGGGCCAGGTAATTCAGCAATCGAATAGCAAGAGTCGCTGAAGCATACATTTGCTTTCCATATCTGTCCAACGCCCTAGACTCTCTATTAGGAGGATGGACAGAGGAGCTCTGTTTAAATAGCTCCTTTTTCTCCTTTTTTGTGGCTGCTACAACAACCATGGCATCTACAGAAATCCCTTTAAACCAATACTCCCTGCCCAATGATGCACTTGGGATCCTATCCAGAAGTTTGGGAATGGGCTCTATGGCATCAGTTTTTCCATGCCCGGGGGGGGGGGGGAATGAGGTCAATAAACCCATCCGCTGGTGGGGGTTACCCAAGATGTAGATGGGCCAGACTTGAAGGCTTCCAGAAACACATTCCTCCTGAGAAGGAGTTTGGGAAAACCACCCCCTTTTTGGGGCAGGATCTGGGGGGACCATTCCCTTTCATCAAAATCAGTCCCCTCAGTCAATGATTCATGAGGGGAATCCAGGTGTCTTTTTACACAGTTTCTTCTGAGGAACCTCTTCAGTGAGGTGCTCTGAAATAGTGTCAAAAGATAGGGGAAGTCCCTGTACAGGGATCTTTGGGAAACTCTGACAGGCTGGTTACCCCTGTGGAAGAAGATGACGAGACTTACAACTCAGATCCTGAGGAGGAATAGCGACAGGATTTGAAGAGGCCCAAGAATCCCCCTGACAGGAGAAAACCCTTTCCACTACTCAAAAGCAAATGGGCCAGGGGACGTGGAAATCAACATCCACAGAGCTGAAGTTCCTGGCTCAGCCAATATTCCACTCCCTCTGTGTTTTTCTCCGGGGGGGGGGGCAGAACGAGCTGTCAAATGCAGAGGCCACAAGGGAAAGCGACGGGTCCGAAACCCTCAGTCTCGAAGACGCTCCCCCCCCAACCAGATGCTTCAGCTCAGAGACCCATTCTGCTCCAAAATGCTAGGAGCAGATAAGATCAGGGAAACAATTAGAGTTGAGGAAGCTACTATCTTTAGATCAGACACCTAAGCACTCAGGATCTTTGGACTGTACAGCTCAAAACCTAGAGTCAGATCGGAGGAGGAGTCACTACAGGGTGTGACAGACTGTAGACTCCAGGATCAGACCGGGGTACGGAGTCTGAAGAACCCTTATCTGGATCAAAGTCCTAAGGAACTTTCTCATTATTCTACCCACATCCTGCTCCAATAAACTCTGGGAAGACCTGATGGAAGAAGATGCTTAGGGAGGAAGAAAAGTCTCCTAGGGGTCTCCACTGAAAAGGGAGATCTTAAGGTGGAAGAGAACAGCTCCAGAGAAAAACAAGCAGACCAGATCCGAGAGGATCTTGAACCTGCGGTAGGATCCAACTATGTTGGATCCGATGCCTTTTTAGGTTTAGGGGCCAAAGGATTTAATGGGAGTCAGATCCAAAGCCTTTTTTACTTTAGATGGCAGCTCCATTCTCAGAGCAGATGGAAAACATACTGGGGAGTTCTTTCTCAACTCCCTGGTCTCCAAATATTTTTCACTTCTATAGGGGGTTAGAGCCCCTGACGTAGAAGAAACAGCAGAAAAAATGCAAGCAACATCCCTTTAAGGATAAGCTTGCTCCGCCCATCACTAACACCTCTAGCATATTTTACATGAAACCTGGAGGTGATCTGGGTCTAAACAATACACACACTCCCTGTGGGCATCAGATTTGGGTACCTTATGCCCACATGAAGTGCATTTTTTGAAACCAGTAGGTCTGTCTGCCATAATGGAAAATACTAGCAAAAGTGAAAAGACTGTTAGTATTAAAAAAAAAAAAAATTACCTCAGAAGAGGTAAAGACAGACAGAATACCAGCAATGGTAACTGGGGTTACACTAAGTGGGAAAAAGAAAAAAAAAGGTCTAACTTAACACTAACCCACTTGAAAAGGTAAAGAGAAGGAATATTTCAGCAAGAAATTAGCAAGAAAAAAATTTCAAATCACTTACAGTTCAACAACTATCTAGAGGCTTGAAAGCACGAAATCCCAACCGATGACTAGCGCGGCAAACAAGATCTGGGATAAAGCAGTAATGAGGGACATTATGGGTAAAAGGAGGAGCTCAAGAGTCAGATCCTAGACTGAAAAAAGGTAGCAGACTCAGATCCTAGATTGAAAAAAGGTGGCAGATCAGAGGATCAGATCCAAACCCATTTGTTAAGGAACAAATGAAAATGACATCAGATCGTACGTTACGAACTTATGACTCTGTATCCTTCCAGCCTAGTCCATCCAATATGACATGGGTCTAGAGCAAGTTATCCAATCTGATTCACCACCACCAAGAACCTAGCTTTGAGCTCTTAATAATTGCTCCCCCGCATAATTCCTTTAGGCCATCTTCTCCTCAAATTGAATCTATTAGACATTTAAGAAAAAAATATTGGCTAAAGCAGAAGGTGTGAAGGACCTGCCAGGTCCCTAGAGCAATGAGAATTTGGAAAAGGGAAGGATATCAAATCAGATGAACTAGGATGAAAATAATCCAGCGTTATGGAGGGGGGGTGTTAAAATCCTAAATTACTTTAACACCTTAGTAAAATCATGGCACCATGCCTTTCAAAACATGTATCTAAATGATAGTCTAAAGTAAGACAATAAATCCAATCTGTAACACTTGAATAATGTGTGCAAGGCCCACCAAGTTGCTGCAGTACAAATCTCACTCAAGGATCATCTAAAGAATCTGTAAAAGTATCAAGTGACTTTGTATAATGAGCTTTAGGTTTGCTTGGAAGAGACTTATTTCATCAATGATACACAGAGATAATACAATCAGATAGCCATCAGGAAAGTTATTTTCACAACATTTTGCCCCAGATTGTTAGGGGCAAAGTACACAAACAGCTGGTTATCCTTTCTGAAGGATTGTGTTATGAAAAGGTAAATACAAGCTTGTCTATAGACATCCAAAGTATGGGTAACATACTCTTCCTTTTTTGTATGGTGTGGGAAGTCAACTGGCAAGTCTATAGGTTAATTTAGATCATCTTCCATGGCAGCCTTTGAAATGAGGGAAGGATTGGTAGTGAGACGAACTATCCTTGTGAAGAATCAGATATTGGGAACAAGTCAAGGCTTGCAATTCTAATTTTTTTGCAGACGTCAACTGAGCCAATAAAGCTGGTTCAAAGGTGAAGTAGTCAATACTTCCAGTAAAAAGCTGAGGCCCCACAGTACCACAGGTGCCTTGATAGGGGGATGAAGCAAAAGTTCCATTCAGAAAGGCTTTACACAGCTTGTGAGAAGCAATGGAATGGGGGACAGTACCACAAAGATAACTGTAGATAGAAGGTAAATGAACCTATAGAGCTGAAAAACTGAATCCTTGATCAAACAATTCTAAAAGAAACTTTCAAATGCCTGGAACTGAAGCTAAAAGGGGATCAATGCCCTGATAATCTGCCATAAGGAAAAACATTTTCATTTACTCATGTACACCTTCCTTGTGGGTATATACTCCATTTGAGGAGCAGAAATATCACATTAAGGGACAGGAGTGGACTTTTGGTCATTAACAGAATTGGAAAAACAATCAATTTCAGATTACGAATGTCTGGGTGAGACTGTCCACACAGATGGAATAGGAGATCCTGATGGGAATCCAGAAGTCAAGGGCTACAGTAGATGAGACCTGAGCAAACAAAACCATATATTAAACTGTAAGGGGCGATGAACGTTTGGGCTGGCTTTGCAAACTGCTGCTTTCTGAAGAAACCTGGACATGATAGGGAGAGAGAGAAAAACATAAAGGCAACAGCATCGCTTGGTGACTGTTCCTCTGGCAGGATCAAGGCAAAGTATTTGTTGCGTTTTGGCACTGATAGGGGAAGAGAAAAAAATCGCAGAAAGGCTGACCCCAGTGGTCAAAAACCTAAAAGGTGACTGCATAACTGACAGAACACATATGAGGCATTACTACTGCTCTACTGAGCCTGTCAGTAATACAGTTGGCCTTTCCTGAATAAGCATTGCTATGAGAAAGCTATGGGAAAGCTATTACTCAGACATCAAACTACAGATATACTGCTGTCTGGATTGAAATCACTCCTGGAGAGACGAGGTCCTGAAATTTCTGCAACTCTAGCAGGACCACCCTCATCTCTAGGACGTTTATGTGAAGACTGGCATCTATTCAATTCCTTGTTCCTTGACCATCCTCCCTTAGAAATGTTACAAGCCACCACAAGGTGGAGGTGTCTGTAGTTACAGTTGCTGGCTGGATGACGACAAGATCATTTTTGGGTTGTGGATTGGTATAATGGTTAAGGGGTTTACTTCACAAGCAAAAGATACAGGGTTCGATTCTTGGGAAGTATGGCTAGGCTTAAAAAAGGCCCCCTGGGGTAGTTCATACTAGTAATCACCTGTGAACCTATGAGACTGAGGAAGAAGAGATTCACCATTTTAATTAAGCGTGCCGGCATAGGTTTGTTTGTGCATATCACAGTAGCTCTATGGTGTGAAAGCTGAAACTACTGAGCCTTTGGTAACCACTGCAGTACATGCATCTGATAACATGCATCTGATATCACTGTAATAAAACATTACAACAGGCCCAGGACTTGATGTACCAGGAAAGCTCCGAATGATGTATGATACAAAAGGAGAACAGCAGCTGCTTTGAAAATCTGGATTCATTTTAAGAGAAGGCTGAAAACCCACAAACTGGTATCCAGATTACAAAGATAATGGCTTGTGGCAGAAGCAGATTGGATTTTTTGAAGTTTACAGAGATGCAGCAAATAACCTCTGGCTTCTACTAATGACTGCCTTATTGTAGATGCAAGAAACTAATTGTCCAAATATGGCAACACCTGGATTCCCTTGAGTTGCAAATGCGCTGTGACTACTTCTATGCACTTGGTGAACACCTATGGGGGATGTGATGAGACTTATGGACTCAAATGGTAATGACAGTCTCCTAATCGGAAGCAAAGAAATCTCATGGATAATATGGCTTTCTATGTGGAGGTAGGCATCCTGGAGATCTATCGTACACATCCAATTATTAGACATGGTTCAATCAACTGCACCTTTACCATTCTAAAGGGGGATATTCCTGATGAGTTTTAGGCATTGAGATTTAGATGTGGCCTGAGGCCCTTGTTTTTCTTTAGCAATAAAGAGAATCTTGAGTACAAGCCAGTCTCCTCCCATCTGATACAACTTCTTGTACTGTGCTCTTTTCTGAATGGGAAAGAAAAAGAAGTTATGTACTCACCATAACGTTCCATCTGAGTAGTTATACATCATTTTTCTGCAACCTGTGGGTATTCGGATCCATATCGGATCCGAGCCGGCAACTTATTTTCTAGCATCTGCTTCGAGCTCCTCCCCCTACCCATAATACACCATCTCCTATCTTCCCTCAGATCGAGTTTGCTACAATTATACACTTTAGCAACTCAACTAAAAAAACGTAACAGGTTGCAGAAAAATGAAGTATAACTACTCAGATGGAACGTTATGGTGAGTACATAACTTCTTTATCTGAAGTAGTTAACTTCATTTTATCTGCAACCTGTGGGAGAGTCCCCAGCTACTCAACAAAACCTGGGAGGCCCTGATGGAAGGATACTCCTGAGCACCACACAGCCAAAGGATGCTCTCCCTCTGGAAATGAGATCTAATTTGTAATGGGACATGAAAGTATGTAAATTTGCCCAAGATGCTGCTGCACAAATGTCATCCAAAGGAACCTTAGATCAAAAAGCAGAGGAAGTCGCCATGGACCTGGTAGAGTGAGCTTTAATCAGACCAGGAGGAGATAAACCCTTGGCTTTGTAAATATGTAGAATGCAAAGAGTGATCCATCTGGCTAAAGAAACCTTGGAAATGGCCTTTCCCAAAAGAGGTTTAGAAAATGAGACATTACTTACGGAAGGATTGTGTTTTATGAAGGTAGAAACGAAGTTGTCTATGAACATCTAACAAATGAAGTTTGTATTCTCCTTTGTTCTGAAATTTTGGAAAGAAAACGGGTAGATTAATTGTTTGGGTTATGTTTGATTGAGATGCCACTTTCGGTAAAAATGAAGGATTTGTACGTAGAGAGACCCTATCCTTATGGAAGGCCAAATAAGGAGGCACGGCAGACAAAGCCTGCAGCTAAGAGACCCTCCTAGACGACGTAATAGTCACTAGGAAGGCTGTCTTCCAAGATAAAAACTTTAAATATAATGATGCAGAAGGCTCAAAAGGAAGAGTTACTAATGACTGGAGAACCAAAGTGAGGTCCCAAGGAGGAACCGAATCCTTGATGGGAGGACGCAGAAGAAAAGTGCTTTTTAGAAAGGCTTTACATAGCCTAGAAGAAGCCAGGGCAATCTTATTTTCACCAGCATGAAAATTATAAATGGCTGCCAGCTGTACTTTCACCGTGGAGGAACTAGCTCCTTGCTGAAAAATACTAGTCAAGAAATCCAACACCGCTGGAACAGGGACTATAAAAGGATCCAGGTTTCTCTGAGAGGCCCACACAGAGAAACGTCTCCATTTACTGCGATAGACATTCCTAGTGGAATCTTTAAGAGAAGCCACTAGTATAGATTTTACAGGGGATGAAAGACCGGGTGTCCTGGTAATCAAGGGAACTGGAGCAGCCAAGCTGTCAGCTTAAGACTGTCCAGATTGGGAGGGTAGGCACCCAAAGGATGACAGATTAGATCCGAGCAGGGATCCAGAATCCACGGAGGCGCTAGAAGATGAGACCAAAGGAAGGGGAACCAAACTTGACGAGGCCAGAATGGGGCAATGAGGATCACTTTGCACCCCAGTCAGCAAGCTTTCTGAAGAAACTTCGGAATGAGTGGTAATGGTGGGTAAGCATACAGTAGCCCGAGGGGCCAAACATGGACTAGAGCTTCTCTGGGGGGCATCCCCTGGTGAGGGAATCAGAGCGAAGAACTCGCTGCACTTCACGCACTGGAAGGAGATGCGAAGAGATCGCAGCAAGGCTGTCCCCATGCAAGAAATATCTCCTTCACTACTGACGGTTTCAGAGACCACTCGTACGCCATCAGAATAGCCCGACTCAATCTGTCCGCTAAAATGTTGGAGCGTCCCGGGATGTGCGTTGCAATCAGAAACTGACTGGTGGAAATCTCCCACTCCCACACTCTCATGGCCTCACGACACAGGGGATAAGATCTGGTTCCCACCCTTTTTGTTGATATACCAGACAAACGACATGTCTGACTGAATTGCAATCGTACCCAGAGGAAGGACAGTGTGGAAGGCTTTCAACGCTAAAAGCACTGCCCTCATCTCCAGAACAGTTCTGCGCAACTTGGTCTCTATCTGGGACCACGTGACTTGGACCGTCCTTCCCGAACAGTGTCCCCGCCCACCAGAGTTGTGAGGTGTCCGTGGTCACTGTGGCTTGGGCTGTAGATGACACAAAACGGCGTCCCGCTGCAACATCCAGTGAGTGGAGCCACCAAAGAAGAGACATCCTGCAGGTGTGACTGATCCTTATCAGAAATTCCATGGGCAGGTCTAGCCAAGACCATTGGACAGCTAGAGTCCATTGAAGGACCCACATGTGAAGGCGTGCACAAGGTAGAATAGAGATCGTGGCAGCCATGGAGCTCAGGACCCGGAGAACATCGCTCGCCTTTGGAAATTTGAGGTCCACAATTAGAGCGATGTGGTACCTGAGGTGTAAGATCCTGTCTGGCGTTAAGAAGACTTTTAGCTGCAAAGTGTCTAGCCGTGCCCCAATAAAATCTAGAACCTGCACTGGTTGCAAAAGGGATTTGTGAACATTGACTGTAATCCCCAGCTGATCTGCCAAGAGAAGATAGTAGTCTCGGGCCAGACAAAGAAGACGCTTGGTGGATGCAGAGAAGAGCCAGTTGTCCAGGTAAGGAAATACCTGAATTCCCTGAAGTCTCAGGCGAGCTGCTACTACTGCCATTACCTTGGTAAACACCGTGGGGGCTGTGGTGAGACCAAAGGGTAGAGCTCTGAACTGGAAATGACTGGCTCCCAGCTAGAAGCGAAGAAACCTCCTGGAGCTTCTGTGGATCTTGATATGGTAGTAAGCATCCTGGAGGTCTAACGAACACATCCAGTCGCACTGTCGGAGATAAGGTAGAATGGACTGTAGGGTGACCATCCAGAAAGTACAGTTTTGTACCTACCATAAATGTAGATGTTTGAGTGCTCATACAGCTGCAGTCATAACAGATGGGGTTATCCTGCCGTCAGGCGGGTCCTCGGTCGGCCGAATTCCAAAGTCTAGGTCCGGCGTCAGTTGTCGTCGCTTCTTCCCTGATGTCAGTGTGGCAGGGGTATAAAAGAGGCAGCCGACGCAATTTTCTTCAGTTTTTCTTGCCCCAGATGTCAGGTGCCCCCAGAAGGAAGGCAAACATAATGTTATGCAAAGATGCAATGTTGATAAATCAAAAACAGTAGTTGCAAGCAAATACACCATAAAAGAAAACCCCAAAAAGGTTATATGAAAAGTGTTTGTCATAAGGCCTGTCCTAAGAGGGGATGGAGGGAGGGAAACCTGGACTGCAGCTGTATGAGCACTCGAACATCTACATTTATGGTAGGTACAAAACTGTACTATGTTCATCGTGCATAGAGCTGCAGTCATAACAGATGGGTAGAATCCCAAAGCTAAGTAAGGGTGGTAGGCACTAAGTGGAACTAGGAGGCGCTAGGATGCCCTGCAGAACTGCTGTGGCAAAGCCCGCCTAGATTAATTGT